>NC_068377.1:18438174-18738174 GCF_023724105.1 Carassius gibelio
CAGTAGTAAACATGGGCTTGTCCTAACTTTTTGGAGATGTGTTGATGCCATGAAATTTAAAAAACTTATTTTTCCCTTAAAATGATAATTTACTAAGTTTAAACATTTGATATTTCATCTATGTTGTATTCTGAATAAAATATTGAAATGTGAAACTTCCACATCATTGCATTCTGTTTTTAATCACAATTTGTACAGTGTCCCAACTTTTTTGGAATTAGGTTTGTAAGCCTACATGCAAAAAGTTAATTTGGGTAAATTATTATTTTCTTGTTCTTCTTCTTCTTCTTCATAATAATAATAATAATACTTAATATATCTTATAATATGACAATATATTTAATTATTTTTATAACACCACTGCCATAGTGCCTTATTTGGCTTTGTGTGCAAAAGAGACAAGGACAATATTCTTGGTTGTAGATTTAAAGGGGGGGGGGGGGGGGGGGGGGGGGGGAATGCTATTTCATGGATACTGAGTTTTTTACACTGTTAAAGAGTTGGAGTTTTTCCCTCACGTTAATGTCACAGCTTCCAGCTCTCAACGCAAAAGCCTACTGGCGCTCGTGATTTTTTAGCTCCGCCCACACGCCACGCCTCCAGCCGGTCATGTTTTTCCGGGAAAAATCGGTACAGACTATTTTTCTCTTATAAATATAATAAAACTAAAGACTTTTTGGAGTTATGAAGGATGCAGTACTACACTATAGGTACTCAAGATTAACAGGATATTGAGTGAAAACGAGCATTTCACCCCCCCCCCCCCCCCCCCCCCCCCTTTAAGCCTGAGAATAACTCTTTGAAAATGTGAACACTAAGATAAACTTCATTAAACATTTAATGTTGCTGCTGCTTGGCTTATCTGGGAGAACACCTTTCTGACATTAGGGCTGTGACATTCTATCAGTCCTACATTGTGTTTTAGCAGTTAGCTGTTTCCATTTTGTCCTCGCAAAGCTCATCCCTAGATTTTCCAGATCAAGGCCTGTTGACATTTGCCCAAAGGATTTGGCAAAAAAAATAAAATAAAAATAAAACAAACACATACAATACAGATTTAGTTGTGTGTTAAGCTCAGAATCCATGTTGTCACACAATAAACGCCTACTCATCCTCACAGTTTGAACATATTCAAAGTAATTTACAATACTGTTCTAAAGTTTGGGGTTGGTACATTTATACGTATATATATATATATATATATATATATATATATATATATATATATATATATATATATATATATATATATATATATATATATGTATATATAGTATGCTCTCCACGGCTGCATCATTTATTTTACAAAAAAAATAAAAAAAAATAATATGATTTATTATTATTATTATTATTATTATTATTATTATTATTATTATTATTATCGTCACCATCATCATCATCGTCATTATTATTAGCAGTGTGTTGAAAACATTTGTGTTTATAAATAAATTTGTGGAAATGATATTGTTTGATGAATTCTCAGAAGTACATAATTTAATTGATTGATTGAATGATTGATTGATGTATTTTTTTTTTTTTTTTTTTTTTTTTTTTTTTTTACACAAAGGAACATTTGAATGGTGTACATGTCACTGAAAATGGCTCCAATGTTTACATTATTGACCATAAGTCAATCATAATTAAAATGTGCATTAAATGTAAAAGCTCTTCAGTCTTTATATTATTCTATCATTTCTAATGAGCCATGTGGGTTGAGTGAGGTGAATAACGATTTATACATAAATGAGCTACTACTTACGACGTAGGGTGCATGCAGTGTATTATTCATTTATTCAAATTAATGTTTCATGCTGTCTAGAGAGGGGTCAAAATTATTCAGCTCACATTGCTTTATTCATCTAATTTTAAGCATCCGTTTAAAGCTCAGCTGTATTCAAATGTGTTGTTACAAATCATGCAATTTTCAACCGGGATCGTATTGACGGCGTGTTGATGAGGGATAGGAAGAGAGGAGCAAGAACTGGATGAGGGTACTTTCTGTGACCATCTGAGGAATACTTCATCAATATAGCTACTGTTTGAGCCTATATAGAAATCAGTGATGACACTTTAAGAAAGAGAAAACAATGGAATTTAGTCTTGCTTGTGAGTCTTACATTTAAAATGTTTATTTGGCAATAATTATATTTGCAAATATTTTGTTTTATTAGTATCTCTCTGTTGTGTGTGTGTGTGTGTGTGTGTGTGTTTTTTTTTTTTTTTTTTTTTTTTTTTTACATGAAAATATAATTTTCCTCAAATGGCACATTATCAGTGTATGAGCAATTTTCTCCCTCTTGATATTCAGTGTTATACAAGACCAACTGACATTATTTGTTCAACATTCAGCTACATTATAAATGGTAATTATTCCCAAAACAGTTTTCGGGCTTTAGGAAATGTTGAGTAATACTTATTGATGTAAACATCTCTAAAATTGCAAATTAGCCTATTGGCTAGAAACCTTTTATGCAACACATCTACACATTATTGTTATGGCTCTGACTGTGATAACTATGTATGTAATAATGTGCGCTGCATTGTCCCTGACAAATAAAAGAATAAAAAAATAATAAGAATTAATTGACAATTAATGTCTAATTCTCAGAAGTTGCACACTAGTTCTTAGAGTATGAGTTTTTGGCAGTCCAGAGATCTGTTTTAGGTCTTGAGTGGCTCACCAACAGGGTTCCTGGGGATCAGTGGAGCAGGAGTGCAGACAGACTGTAGACAGGAGATAATTGGGCAGAGCAGGATGTGGTGTGGCACCGTGGCCACCCAGGGGGCTTCAGCACTAATCCATGCCTCCCGTCAGGAGTGAGACTGGGGAATGACTATCTCAAGCACTCCCCTGGCACTGGCTCCTTCGGGAAACTCCATCAGTCAGTATCTCTCTAAGCATCTGTCAGCCTGTCCTGTCAACTTTATTTCGAACCATAAGCTCTGTCCCTCTCTGAAATCCTTCCTTTTCATATCCTCTGACCTCTGGTGGCACCGAGAAGATCAAGGCAAAGCATCAGGTACTGGACACTGGCTTAGTCATTAGTGGATGGAAGAAGTTGTTATTCCTTCTCCTTGTTGTTGTTGAAGAAAATTGATCTGAGGGGTCAATAACATGACATTTCATGTAGCACTTTGTAACATGCAGTTTGATTCATCTAAATAAGTAATGCAACAGAGACAGAAAAAAAATTAAGTAACCCCACAATCATTGGAAGTTTGAGGCACATGGGAATTAAAGTCCATTATTAGAGAGCTTATTGTTGGTTTTTATGAATAAAAGTCTGGAGAAATCCAATCAGACCTGTGCTGAAGCTCTTTGAGAAGCTTAATTAGTTACTTACATGCATTGTGTTCTCCCAACTAAACTTAAACCCCAAGTGTATCCAGCAAGATCCTAACATGGGAGATGAGCAAAATTATTATTTTGTATTTTGAATGAAATTGGTTTTATTCCATGTCATATGGCTTGATGCTCTGAGTCATGGGACTGTAGGCCTCAGCTGTGTCCTATGGGATTCTTGGGGTTCTTAGTGACATCTCGATTCAAAGTGGCACCATTTGCATTTTAAAGTGTGGCCAATGTTTCTGTCAGGCCGTCTAGACCTCTCTAAGCATGCAGAATATTTATCAGGGAACATTTTGCATTTGTATGAAATCAACAGAGGAAGAAGCCTGATGAATGTATGTATGTGCTGGCTCCACTAATTCACCACTGTTGGTATTCTCTCTCTCTCACACACATCTTTCAGGAATGGGTTAGAATTTTAAATATCCTCGCTTGGCCAAGGGCTTCGTGATTGAAGGGTGTCATACTGTCTCTCCTTTTCTTTCTCTCTTTCTTTCCCCACTAGTTTATCTAATGATATTGTGCATTCGTATTACAAGAGCAGTTTTAATCTGTTTTTGCTTTGAAGCAAATTTATATACTTTTAGATTTAATGCACCTTAATAGCTCTTCTCTCTGGTTTCCTGATTTATGTGTTTTAATTACGGTGAGGAGGTTACAAAACACAACATTGTTACAGTAGAATTCCTCTGTTAATGTAATCAACTCCAATGTAAAGAAAAGCCCTCTTTCTTGCAGCATTCACAACAATGAGCAACACTTCATGAAATGTGTTTATTGGTTGAAATTGGCCGATTGAGTTTCTGCTTGTGATTGAAAACGAAGCACTGTGATTGTCTTAGTGTGTCCTTTAATGTCATTGCCAGCGTCTTGTACGATACTGCTTATGTCTTGATGTGATTACCGCCAGTGGTAGTTGTCTTTAAGATGCAGAAAATGAGATTCAAAACAAGAATATAAATCGCATGGTGTTTAACAGCAGTGAGTGTAAAGAAATAGCCAGCTATAAACAAATGTCTGACTTTTGCCTGAATGTGAGGATACAAGGTTAAACTCCATGCTTAAAACAACATGTTTTTCACACAATACAAACCTGTTCATAGTAACATATTTCTCACTTGTTTTCTTTCCAACATGTTGAATGTTGTTGTGCAGATGTTCCTGCTGAGCATTTCTGCCACTATGTAGCAATGTGGCTTCAATCTGAACAACTAAATTTCCACCCTCCTTACATTTCTTATATCACATATTCCTATAGTTGTCCACATTGCTATTTATAGTGCCACATTAATATAATACACATGAGACTCTGCGAGCCACATGGCGTTTTTTTTTTTTTCTTCTTGGTTTCAACCCTTTTTTATTGGTTTCCAGTATGCTCTGTTTTTTCTGGAGGAGTTATGAGCCGTTCATGGATGGAAGCCCAGTCACAGCCAATGGCACTGCATAGGCTTTGAGCACATAATATGTGGAAAGTTTGAGCAAAATATAGAGAAGAAAACATTGAAACATGCAAAGGAAGTATGTCATCCAAGACTTTGAGTTGCCTTAACTGTTTAGTTGACCTGCAGAGGAGCTTACTGCCAGTCCAAATCAACTCTGAGGACAGATGAGGTGGCATTTCAGTCTGAATTTCTAAGCTAACCAAGGCCACCTCTGTTGGTCCCTGATTTCGATAAAAAATAAAAAATAAAAAATAAAATAGAGAAAGTGGCCTGCCACACCACTGGGAGGCTTGCACCTTGTTTTGTTTTTCTTAATTAATTTGAAGCATAGATACGTTTACTGTACAGACAAACCCTGTTGTGATGACAAATCAAATCTTCCCTATGTTTTTAACAGTAGAGAGTATGCTCTATCCAGGCCCACATTACTATTTCACCCTTCTGGGAGCCAACATCTGGAACTGCTTGGAGAATTGCACATCAACCATTAAAACACACACACAAATAGAGAAGAACTTCAGGTTTATTTGCTGATGCATTACAAAATAGCAGTCATTGACATTTACGCTTATTTATAGCTCTCAAATCCATTCTGGTTCTTCTCTTTTTGCTCTACTCACCCTAACACACACACACATACAGTGCACACACACAACCACACAGGCACAAGTCGAAACAGGAAACATTGTTCATACATCGAGAATAAATTGACCTAGAATACATCAATCGCTCACCCTTATGTCTTTGCAAACCTGTATGAATTTATTTCTTACAGGACATAAGAACATATTTTGAACAATGCACTTGATGTAGAACAATGTTTTATCTGAAGTTGTTGCTCCCTAGCTACACTTTGGCTTATTTAATGGTGTTCCCAATCAGTGGTGTGCACAGACCTCTGGAGGGGCAGGGGAGAAGGGGCAATACGAGGGAACCATTGCATTGAGTGGGTGAGTTGTGTTGCTCTCAGTAGAAATTGTGGAAAATGGGATCGAAAGGGCACTTTAGCATTGGCGATTAAAGGGACAGGGGCTTGAGCCCCTACAACCCCCAAACCCCACCCCTCGTTCCCAATTATAGGTTTGAATGCACAGATCTGCCAAGGTTTAACATTTTTTAGATGATTTGCTGAATATGACAGTGCTGTTTACAGTCATAAACCACCACAGCAAGCTGGATTGCAGCATCTCTCAACTTTACTCCACAAGATAATTCCCAGTGTGGGTCTAGTTATCTCTTTGCTAACAGGCCTTACAGCAAATGCCTCCTCTGTACACAGAAAAAACAAGACTGTATAGTGTCCTTTGTTTACTGTTCCAAACACCTGCAGTCATCCTTGTACAATCTGGAGATAGCCTCTCTCTCTACCCTCGGCCACCCCTGCTTTAATAAGCATAAAGGGTCCCCAAGAGCTCAAAGATGAAGAGAATTGGCCTCAATTACACAGGTAATGACATTGTTTTCGCTAAGATACTTAGGCAAACTGGTGCCAGCAGCAATCTGAATCTATACCAGAGCCATTACATGATCTTTAATGTAATCAGTAGAGCCTTCCTTTGCAGGTTGGAGTTCCAACACTGCTCTGAGGAGGGAGAAAGAGGGAACGTGGATTTATGTAGTAGTTTCCCAGCATTCACTCCTGCATGCAAGCACATAGTCTGTACTGATATCAGGTGAAACAGGAAAATGGAAACATATAATAAAACCTAGTTACTTTTGGTCTCTCACAGAGGGGAAAAAAAGAACAAGAAATTGGTTAGTCAATACTCCATTTCTCTATTTTTCTCCCTGCTTCCTTCTGTACTGTGCTATTTATATAGTGCAATGTTAAAAAAATAAATAAACCTTTATGAAAACAAGGGCTGATTTAGTTTTAAATTACTCTGAAGTTTTAATAACTTTTTAAAAAATATATAAATGGTGGGAAATTAACTTTTTATTCCAACCAGTCACAATGGCTTATGAATTAATTAATGTGTTTGTGTTTGTGTGTGCGCGTGTGTGTGTGTGTGTGTGTGTGTGTGTGTGTGTGTGTGTGTGGTTAAAATAATATCAGAGATAACAGGCCTTACAGCAAATGCCTCCTCTGTACACAGAAAAAACAAGACTGTATAGTGTCCTTTGTTTACTGTTCCAAACACCTGCAGTCATCCTTGTACAATCTGGAGATAGCCTCTCTCTCTACCCTCGGCCACCCCTGCTTTAATAAGCATAAAGGGTCCCCAAGAGCTCAAAGATGAAGAGAATTGGCCTCAATTACACAGGTAATGACATTGTTTTCGCTAAGATACTTAGGCAAACTGGTGCCAGCAGCAATCTGAATCTATACCAGAGCCATTACATGATCTTTAATGTAATCAGTAGAGCCTTCCTTTGCAGGTTGGAGTTCCAACACTGCTCTGAGGAGGGAGAAAGAGGGAACGTGGATTTATGTAGTAGTTTCCCAGCATTCACTCCTGCATGCAAGCACATAGTCTGTACTGATATCAGGTGAAACAGGAAAATGGAAACATATAATAAAACCTAGTTACTTTTGGTCTCTCACAGAGGGGAAAAAAAGAACAAGAAATTGGTTAGTCAATACTCCATTTCTCTATTTTTCTCCCTGCTTCCTTCTGTACTGTGCTATTTATATAGTGCAATGTTAAAAAAATAAATAAACCTTTATGAAAACAAGGGCTGATTTAGTTTTAAATTACTCTGAAGTTTTAATAACTTTTTAAAAAATATATAAATGGTGGGAAATTAACTTTTTATTCCAACCAGTCACAATGGCTTATGAATTAATTAATGTGTTTGTGTTTGTGTGTGCGCGTGTGTGTGTGTGTGTGTGTGTGTGTGTGTGTGTGTGTGTGTGGTTAAAATAATATCAGAGACACAGTTTCATGTAATGTGTGTAAAAGAATAACAGCAACAATGGAATTATGCTTTTGAGCCTGTTTGACAGAAAGATGGACAGAGTTTTTGGTGTGAGTGAGGTTAAAAGTATCCGAGTCACTATTCCTATCAGCACTGTGTCAGCCTCTCCCAGACACTTCAGGAGACAAGCTTTATTAAAATATACCTTGCCTCTGCCAATGTTATGCCAGTGATAATCTCTGCAAAACTTTCTACCACTATGCACAGCAGACTGCACCGCAATTTCAAAGATTACAGATCTTGTCATACAAAATGTCATCATTCTCTCCAAACTGAAGAAGTTTTGTGGGAGCAGCGTTTCAGAAGAGAGCTTTAAATAACAACAATTCATTACAGACAGCTCTGACAACAATGCTACTGTTGTTGGTTATTTTATTGTTCAAGGAGACCCCTAAACATGTATTTATTTATTTTTGCAAATAATGTTTTTTTTTTCATAGTTTGCAGTCATTCTAATAATATGCTGTGCACAAATGTAATTGACAACTTCAGTGTTTTTTTGTCACATGTTAATGTGTCTTCTGTGTCCAGTTCCTGTTTTTAGAAATACAATTGTGGTTATATATACACAGTATTTGACATGCATGGTCTGTCTAATGCACTGAAGTGTCTTATGCTAAGAATAGAAGAAACAGCCTCTCTGCGTCTTTGGCATGAATCAGTGTGCCTAGTAACTCGGCACACTGAACTGTCTATAAGGCATCCATCCGGACATTTGCTTGATGATGTTCTCTCCTCTGTCAGTTTGTTTATGGGTATTATGCATAGGCTGTTGGCTCAACAGAAACTTAGGTTAGCATCTTTAACAAACTCAGACACCCTCACAGTCATTTTGCGGCATAATTGCGATCACATGACTGCATTTATCTAGCGTTTGTGCGAATAGTGTAGCTTGTTATCCATTTAGCAAAATCGTGTAGTTACTAATTTTTGGTAGGCCTACATGTGTGTGATATATTATAGGACTATTTTTGTTTCTGTACCAGCTGTAAATAGCTGTACCCTTGAGGGTTGGGAAAGGCTAGAGTGGCTTCCTCCACATAGTGAAATAATTACCACGGTTCAAAACGGTATGAGATTTGATTGCATGTTTAGTATGTTATTCCACTGAGAGGCACTATGTAATTTAGAAACCGATGACAATATCGCTTTCTCCTCAGAGGACAAAAAGAACATTTGTATCTGCATGCTTTTTTTGTTTTTTGTTTTTTCTCTCTCTCTGAGCATTTATCCAAGATGGTGACCCAAATAAGATGGGAAATTACACACAAGAATGAAACAAATAAATAAAATAAATAATCATGTGCAGCACTGGTTATTATCCACTGAGAGGGACTCGCTGGTGTCAGGTGACGCTGGGTGGCTCTGTGAAAGAAGGCTTGTGAAGTATCACCCATGTCCGTCTGTGTCCATGTAACATGCTGGCCTGATCAAAGCCAAGGCCGTCAAGTCCTATCAGGAGCAGCCGAGAGTAGAGAACAGGTTCTGGCTAATGAATGTCAGGGAATGTAAAACATGTCCATTGGACATTTGGTCAAAGCCTCGTGTTGCCTCTCAGCACCCCACCTCCCACAAACCCATCAGATGGAGCCATCCAGCACCCCATAGTGTGTGTATCCTGCGTCAGGAGGGGGACCGTCTGCAGACAGCAGGGGGACCAGTCTGTACTGTGGAAGGAGAGGCTTTTTCAAAGCTCACTGAAGCAGCGATGCATTTCCCCCCTGGCTAGCTGAGTTTAGAGAGCCCCCATAAACAATGACAGGGGATCATCATACATGCCTTGTGAGGGCCAGGCACAGACATAATCACCTGATAGTGATGACGGGACTATTACCAGTGTGCTTTCATTCTCCTGCTTCAGTACACAGTGTGTTTCCATCTCTCTGACACAGGGTTCAGATCGCAGGGTTTAAGCCTGTCCTCTTTTTTTTTTGGCAATAAGCTGGTGAGTTTATACATGTTCTTCTTTTTGCCTACAATATATAGTCTCCAACAGCGTGTGCCATCATACATTATGGTGCATGTGGAATCACTTGTGCTGAAAAAAAAAAAAAAAAAAAAATTGTGAGGTCTCTCTCGAAAACCAAAGCTGTCAAAACTAATTGTGCTGCATCTTTGATCTGCTGCTGCTATCGCATTTCAACATTTCAAGTAGCGTGTGAAAGCTTGATATTGCTCAGAATGGATCACTTTGGCTCCAGGCAGTAAACTTACACTGCATGCAAATGCCCTAGCAGTCAATAACTCCATGTGGTACATCTCACGTGGCATGAGCAATTTCCCAAATTACTCTGCACGGACCTCTTGACTTCTCTATGTGATGACAACCCCAGTCATGAGACCAAATGGAAACAGAGGAATTTATTTAGAAAATATGTGATTAGGAAGGTACGGGAAAGAGAGACACATCAGCACCCTCACAAATATATTTGTTTAAAACTACAACAAAAATGTAAAAGTAAGAGTAAGAATGAGTAAGAATGAGAATACATGTTATTTATTTATTTACTTTGTATTATTCAATTTCAATAAGTCTAACACGTTTTAATATTTATGATGAGGCAACTAAATTAATGAATGGATGAAAATAGTTTTACATTTTACAATGCATTCAATTTTAGTAAAGTGGAGGAAAGTTGTCTTTTATACTCTGATTTATTGATAGCTCTGATGTACCTAGCTGGCTCTGTGTTTTATTTCAGGAGGCACTGCTTTCCTGGCTCTCCTCTTCTCTTTAATTTTTCATCTCAAGCAGAGAAGATGTTTTTAGTCCATAATGTACATGTCTTATTAATGTGAGGTTTTCACAACAGGGTTTAATCATGAGAAATATTGGCCATTGTCCCTTCCTCCTCCGATCCTGTGACTTCTTTCCCCTCCCTCTATCGACCCCTGACCCTGCTCCATCCGGTCCGATGCAGGACACCAGATGGGCTTTCAGCTCCTTTGACTTAAAGGGAAGAACATTACCCTATGATTTACTCATCCTCAACCTAGATTTATATGAGTGTCCTCTTTCAGATGAATGCAATCTGTCCTGTCCTGTAAACAAAAAAATGCTGGCTCTTCCAAGCTTTATAATGGCAATGAATGGGTGTTAAAATACAATAGTAGTCCAATAAAGCCTTGGGTAATTAATAAAGACTTCCTGAAGTGAACTAATGCTTTATTTGTAAGAAAAATATCCATATTTAAACTTTTATAAACTGTAATATCAAGCTTCTGCTGGTTATCAGGTGTTTCAGTGTCTCCACATGTGAATGGAATCTAGCAGAATGTGTTTCAAGGAATTCTGAGGACTATATATGTATGTATGTTTGTATGCATGTATGTATGTGTAATCAAGATAGTCAGTTAAATCAACATTTAATTCAAAAATGTAAATTGATCATTTACTCATCCTCGTGTTGTATCTTTCAAGCTTCAAAAAGAATATAGTTAAAGTAATTTTTTTTTTCCTCCTGTCCCAAGTCATGGTTTGAAACAGCATAAGGCTAGTAATTTTTTTTTTCTGTATTCTCTATCATTTTGAATGCAAAGCTATAGAGTGAAATGACTTATGAACTGTGTTTTACTGTTTTGTATGTGTTTTATACACTTACTTAGTTCTGCAGGGGCGGTTGTGCTTTTCACAGCTATAATTAATGATTTTCGCATCTGACTGAACCTGGCATTTGTGGGACGCCACCCATCTCCTGTGAGAGCCAGTGCTAAGCAGCCTCACATTAAAGTCCCGATTTAGATCCGCCAGTTGCCTTGATGGCTGCTAACAACACACTATGTCGGTCTTCAAAACACACAAACAACAACAAGGACAACTGTGATTTCATCATTTCTTCAGGTTCTAATTTGGCCTGCTCAATAAGCCCACAATATATGATTGTATTTATTGTTATGAAAGGCACTTGTATTCCCAACTCAACTAGAAATATCAATTAACCTTTTTAAAAACAAACTAGAGTGAGGAAGAAGCAGCCATGAAGCCGGGACGGTCATTGACAGCGGTGTCTGTGGCTGCTCACAGGCACACGGATCTTTGTGATAAATGTTGCAGTTTCATCTACTCCAAATGATGATGTGGCTCAGAGTGTCAAGTCATTGCTCAGAGTGCGGACAGCTGTTTTTTTGCCATGATCTGAGAAGTGCAAGTGTTAATCCTCACTTGTCACAAAACATGTGCATGGCTGGTTGACAAAACATACTGTTGTACTCGTCTAGTGTGTAAAATGGTTTTAATAGACACATAGCGAAACTGAAAACTAATGGTTATGAAAAGTGATGGTCATGAGTATACATTTCTTTTTCTCGAACATTTACATTTAGTCATTTAGCAAACACTTTTATCCAAAGCGACTTATAAATGAGGACAATGAAAGCAATCAAAATCAACCAAAGAGCAATTATATACAAGTGCTATAACAAGTCTCAGTTAGCTTCACACAGTACATGTAGAAACCGCTTTTACAGATAGAATAGAAAAATAATAGAGCAAATTAATAGACTGCAAGTTGAAAAGGGACAATTTTTTTAAAGAATATAATTAGAATAGAGAGCGCTAGAGTTAGAGGGTCAAATAAAGACGGAAGATACGTGTTTTTAGCTGATTCTTGAAGATAGCTAAGGTCTCAGAAAGGTAAAATAAAATAGATTTTAGTAATTTTAGCTGTTTTTAAAATGTATTATTGGTGGCAACAGAGATTTCTTATCAAAACAGTAAACTATTCAAACATGGTTAGTTAACATCATGTTTAGAAATGAACAACATATACTTGTGTTTGTATTTGCCATTAAATGTAGATTAAGATATTATATCTACATCTAAACTATCTCTCTGAATTTTCAGCAGTCATATCTCTGGTCTTCAGTGTAACATGATCCTTCATTTTTAATATGGTTATTTGGTGCTCAACATTTCTAATTATTATCAGTGTTGAAACAGTGGTGCTGTTAATTTAATTTAATTTAATTTAATTTAATTTAATTTAATTTAATTTAATTTAATTTAATTTAATTTAATTTAATTTAATTAATCCATCCATCCATCCATCTATTGTGAAGGTTTTTTGTATATTTTTAAGGATTATTTAATGAATAGAAACATTTATTTGAAATATAAATATTTTAAAACATTTTTAATTTCAAGTGTCTTTACTCTTACTTTTGATCAGTTTAATGTGTCCTAGCTAAATTAAATTATTAATTTATTTTAAAAAGTCACAGTGAATGCTAGTACTTTACACAATATTTCAACTGGTTTAGATTGAGTTGTACAGAAGATGTTGAAACATTCTTATTTAAAGTTACACGTTTCAGTGTTTCAAAAGCAAAAGTTCAGGAGCAACTTGTAAAAAAAAAAATGCCTTTGTTGTTAGATTGTCAAGATCACAGTAGTCTGAGTCTCTAAAATTAACTTCCCTAAAATGTACTTTGTGAAGCTAGCAAATGATTCAGCCACAGCAGATAATGATTCACTGGGCCATGCCAATCAAACAGCATCAGGCCTTGCCCAGACCACTGCTATCTGCGATTAGCACACACTTCTTGCTCATCACCCTTATGAACACATTTAGTCATCGTTCAGATTGAAAATTCAGTTGATGAAAGTTGGAGAGTAAAAGGGTGTGGGGGGCGATGGCGATTTGAAAGTGCTATTGCTCTGCCTTCTCAGTTTTAAATTAATTTAACCGAGAACCATGCAGTTTACAAAATGCTACCCACTTTGCTCTGTATTCCACACCGGGGCTTCCTTTTGCATTTCTGCCACACTTACACAGATTTTCACATGTGGAAATAGAAGTTGTATATAAGTTCAGACCTCCAATATCATATCTGCCACCGATCTCACCAAGACAACTAATTCAAGGGGATGGAGCAACACCCGTAGTCGAGCTAGTGCCATGTTTAATTTTTGACAGAAACGAAAACAATACTGTGAGGGATTGAAGTTCAGTGCGTTCAATGAATTGTGCTGCTGTGAAAATTACATGATTTAAAACCTTTATACAGTGCATGCCATTGTAGAGAATGCAAGTCTATCTTCCACAGCCTTTCTTTTAAACATGTTAAATGGTGTCTAACCTGATTAAGGACTGTCAGGCCAAGATGCATTTCATTAAAGCATCACCTGGACCCTTTGATGCAGTACTTTTTTATACAGCCAAACGTGTATGTAAACAGAAATTGTTTCAAATGGCATGTAAACACATTAGTCCAACTGAAATGGGTCTAGTCTCGTTTTTGTAAAGTCAGACTAACAGACCTAGACAGTGAGATTGTAGCTTGTCTTCATCTCACATGTAAACATCATATTCCGACTCAGTTCTGCATTATGTGTTTGTGAAAGACTGAGATGAAAATTCATGGTTGAAACATTGGAGATGTTAAACAGTACAACAATTAAATCATCTCTGATAAATAATCATTATCTATCAGGCAAGAGCATTATGCCATAGTGTGCGCTGAAATACAGTACAATAAGTAATGAATTATGCCAATTTAATTTAGTGAGACATAATTAGATAATTATAAAATAATCTAAATAATTAATTAATTGAATTTGTAATTGCTTTGGTTTTAAATTCATTAAGTTCTTCAGGTTTTTCTTTTTGCTGGGAAAACAGCCATCGGAAGATGAAACAACAAGCTTGCAGGTGTATTTATATCATTGCTCCACCTTGGAGAATTATTTATGTGACTTTGATTTATATCTTACAAACAAGACCACATTTCTTTCACAACGCCTTCTTGCCCATGTCTCTATATGTCTCTTCTGATTCCTAATTTAAAGGCTTAGAGTGTTGGTGCCTTTTCATATTATCTTCAAGAATCTATTTCAATTATCCTATCCCACTACTCTTTTTTTTTTTTTTCAAAGTCTTTGCCTCTACTGTGCATTTTGATTAATATGCATATCACTGTATCTCTGCCTGTATCTCAAGCACCTGTTCCTCCTAGCTCTGTCTTAAAGGTAATCACATAATTCAATATTGATTATATTTCATTTGACAAATGAGGTGCTCTATTTTTCTGAAGGTACTTCGATTTGAGCAGAGGCAGATTCATCGCTTAAAGGGGGAAAACAAAACTAGCAAATGCATGCAAGTACAAACAAATGAAGATGATACAATTTCTCTATACCACACACTGCTGAGATAGATGAAAGAAAACAAAGCAGGAAACAAATAAAGAGAAAACGAATCCATAGTATATTGACCTAGATGCCACTGCACCAGTTCCCCCATAGAAGAACATCCTCTACTCAAAGCTATCAAGTCATCAATACGTTGCTTCCTTGTTGATGGAAATGTCTGTATAGTTTCTCAAAGTGGCCATCAAATGAATGATTAATTCACAGCTGTATGTATGACACATGCTTTGGATCAGATTTCTCCATGCATTTTTTATATTTATGAATAGTACTGCTGGGCAACCGCTCCACAGAGCTGGACACATGGGAGCCTATGTTCCATTAAATGGCTCTTTCTTTAGGAGAGATATCGTTACCTTTGAAATGGAACAGACAAAATAAATAAATAAGTAAATAAATAAACCCGAAACCAGTCTCTGTTTGTTTACTTCTTCAGAAGTGCTCAGAGAGTTAGAAGGAGCACAGAGGAATAGAAAAGAAATTGTCAGGAAAATTTGTTCTCAGTGGAGACCTGCATATAAAATAGGCCTTGGTTTCTGATATCTTCAAAGAGGTCTCTGCAGGTCATGGGCAGTGCCAAAGAGCTATTAGTGTTTTGTGCATATAGAGCTAACCGCTCGTGACTCTACTATACTAAATAGAATGTAAAAACCATACAGTATGTGCTTTGTGTGAATACTCATATTCATAAAACAGTTGTTAAAAAATACCTGAATTATCCACTTTTACTGAGATTCTGAGCAATGTCTCAAATGGATGCTTTACCGTCCCTTGAGGAAAGGACTCATAAATGGTGTAACAGAGATGAGACTGCCATCATAAGCCTCATTACAAAGCCAACACTGTGAATGGAGTATCTCTGTATTGTATTTATACAAGTCTACTTCACGGAACATATTTCATCAATTGTGTCACATACAGTCCTGGTCAGAATTATTGGCACTCTTGATAAATATGTACATTGAAGGCTGTGAAAACAAACTTGTAGAGTTATCCTTTTGATATTTCATTTGTTAAATCCACCTAAAATGGCATTTGATTAAAATGTATTTGAATTAAATTTAGTGTGGATTATACTGGGTTATTTATTATGAATATACACTTCGGTTCAAAAGTTATTTGTTTATTGAAAGTGTCTAATGCTCACCAAGGCTGCATTTCTTTGGTCAGAAATACAGTAAAATACTATATTATGAATATTGTGATATATTAAAACTATTTGAAATAACTGTTTTGTATTTGGTGGTGATAGCAAAGCTGAATTATCACTCTCACATTGTTATTGTCATGGTTCATGAATCGGCTGTCTCACACTGAGGTGTCTGTGTGAGTGTAATTGTGTGGGTGTGGTTACTCGTTGTGTTGATTAGTGTCACCAGCTGTCGTTGTTTTCATCTCCCTTTATATGTCAGTAATTTCCCTCTCATGTTGTCAGATCGTTGTGGTTGTTCCCTGGTGTGCGTCCTTTTCTCGTGTCTCGTCAAGCCCAGTTCTCCGTTTGGATTTCGTCAGTTCTTCGTGTCGTATGGATTTCGTCTGTTCCTCGTGTCGTCTGGATGTTCCACGGTTCCTGGGTTTCTCTTCACGCTCTTCGCCGCACCACCACCGGATCACCATCTCATCCCTGCTTCACCACCACCTGATTGTTTGTCCCGGGCCTGTGCCTTTACTCTGACTCTCATTTATTAAACTTGTTAACTTGCACCTTGCATCATCTCGTTATTTCATCACATTACGATCTGATTGAACCATGGCTGCAGCAAGCACTTCTCAGCTCAAGGATTTCATCGCTCACAGAATCTCATGTATGGACAAACAGGAAGAAAACATTTCAGGCACCGGTCGAACGGTACAAGCACTCGTGAAGCAGTTGTCCGAGCTCACCCAACAGGTACAGCTTCTACGGACTCCCACTGCGCTCCCCACGCCGCCCGTTCCCCTACCACCAGCGCCTGCAGCAGCAGAAGGACCAGAGCCATGCTTACCCACACCAGAGGGATATTCCGGTGAGCCTGAATTTTGTAGAGCATTCCTCATGAGATGTTCCATGCATTTTGCTTTACAACCACATACTTTTCAGAGCGAACAGAAGAAGGTTGCGTTTGTACTAACCCTGCTGTCAGGAAGAGCAGCACTTTGGGGAACGGCGGTGTGGGAGAACGGACACTACTGCTGCACCTCGTTCCAGGCACTCTCTGAAGAAATGAGGAGAGTTTTCGATTGGGCAGTGGCGGGTAAGGAGGCGACCAGATTACTTGCCGAACTGCGACAGGGAGAGGGCTCGATGGCGGATTTTTCCATTCGGTTCCACACCCTTGCCGCAGAGTGCCGTTGGAACGAGGAAGCGCAGTGGGATATGTTCCTGCATGGGCTGGCTGACTGCGTTTATAAGGAAATTTACGGCATGGACTCACCAGAGATGCTGAACGGACTGATATAACTCGCCCTGAGAGTGGACGCACGTCTTAATCGCATAACCCGGCTGACGTGTCCCAGCCGTCCACAGCCCAGCTCAGAGAACCACCAGGCCGATGGTGCGAGTGCGGTCAGCCCCACATTCGATCACGAGCCCATGCAGGTAGGGAGAGCTCGGCTTTCCCAGGAGGAGAGAGAGAGGCGGAGATCCCAGGGACTTTGCCTATACTGCGGCCAGGCGGGCCACTTCATCCACTTCTGTTCGGTAAAAGAGCAGGCCCGGTAGTAAGTATGAGGCTACTATCGGGTGGGATCTCTGCCGAGAAGCCCTCATCACCATCATCGACCCTCCTCCCGGTTAAACTGAGATGGCAGATGCCGACGCACTGCATCAACGCACTACTGGATTCGGAAGTGGAGGGTAATTTCATGGACTTTAAACTGGCTGTTCAACTTCAGATCCCCATCACTCCCCTCTCGCACCAGATCAGCGTCAATGCACTCAATGGACAAGAACTTCCCCGGATAACTCATTCCACTGAAAGTATCAACCTCATCACTTCTGGTAATCACACTGAAACCCTCTCATTTATCCTCGTGGACTCACCACTTGCACCAATGGTTTTGGGACACCTGAGGCTCTCTAAACACAACCCCCGGGTTGACTGGTGCACTAACACAATTTCCACATGGAGTAACCACTGTCATGAATCCTGTTTAGTGTCTGCCTGTCCCTCTGTGTCTGGTTCTGTGTTTCAGAGTAAGGCAGTAGATTTGTCTAATGTGCACGTGGAGTATCTAAACCTGAAGGAAGTGTTCAGTAAGTCCCGTGCTGCTTCTCTCTCTCTGCATCGTTCCAATGACCAGGTAAGACTCCTCCTAAGGGCAAACTTTACTCTCTTTCTGTTCCTGAGAGGGAGGACATGATTTTCTCTTCGTCTCTCCAGGAACACGTTCAACACGTCAGATGAGTGCTCCAGAGAATCTTAGAGAATGGGCTTTTTGTCAAGGCGGAGAAATGCTCATTTCATGCACAGTCTGTTCCCTTCCTAGGGTACATCATCTATTCTGAGGGAGTGCTCATGGACCGTGACAAGGTTAAGGCTGTGGTAGATTGGCCAGGTCCAGATTCCCGTACAGCGGTTCCTGGCCCTACAGCGGTTTCTGGGGTTCGCCAATTTTTACCGGCGTTTCATTCACAACTTCAGACGATAAGATGCATCCCTGCGCGTTCTTTTCTCATCGACTATCATCTGCCGAACATAATTATGTCATTGGTAACAGAGTTGTTGGCAGTTAAGTTAGCGTTGGAGGAGTAGCGTCAGTGGTTAGAGGGTTCTGGGGTACCTTTTATCGTGGGCTCTTTTTTTCGGACGTTTTGATTTTGCTCTCTCGTACCGCCCAGGGTCTAAAAACATCAAACCTGACTCTTTATCTTGTATTTCTGATCCATCTGAACGTGCGGTCACTTCCGAGTGTATTTTACCTGAGAAAGTTGTCATCTCTACTCTCTTATGGGAGATCGAATTGAAGGTCAAGAAAGCCTTAGAAGGGGTAACGTCTCCGCCTGGTTGCCCACCGAGTCATTTGTATGTACCGGAGGGGTTACTGTCCGACATTATTCGATGAGGTCATTCTTCCAACGTGGCTTGTCATCCAGGAGTGACTCGCACTAGTTTTCTAGTTAAGCAACGATTTTGGTGGCCACTTATGGCTCGCGACATTCACAATTTTTGTTTTGGCTTGTTCAGTCTGAGCCACTGGTAAGACATCTAACCGACCCCTGGACAGGTTACTTCGACCGCTGCCTGTCCCTTCGAGACCCTGGTCCCATATCGCTCTAGATTTTGTCACTGCCTTCTAATGGCATGACGGTTGTTTTAACCGTAGTGGACCGGTTCTCGAAGGCGGCACATTTCATCCCCTTGCCCAAATTATCTTCAGCCAAGGAGACAGCGGTCACAGTCATAGATCACGTCTTTCGGTTACCTGGCCTCCCGAAAGACATGGTCTCTGACAGGGGTTCCCAATTCGTATCCAAATTTTGGCAAGAATTTTGTAAATTACTGGGGGCCACGGTCAGTCTGTCCTCAGGCTATCATCCCCAGAGCAATGGTCAGTCTGAGCGAGCCAATCAGTACCTTGAGAGAATGATGCGACGTCTGGTTGCCAAAAATCCATCCTCGTGGAGCCAACAGCTTTCTATGGTGGAGTATGCCCGCAATTCGTTGCCAGTGTCATCCACGGGCCTCTCGCCATTTAAGTGTAGTTTAGGTTACCAGCCACCAATTTTTCAAAGTCTGGAATCCGAAGTAGCGGTCCCCTCCGCTCACGCATTCATCCAGAGGTGACGCCGTACTTGGACTAGAGCCCATGAGACTCTACTCCAAGCAGGGGGGCGCATGAAGGCCAAGGCCGATCGCCACCGGTCAAAGCCTCCCGTTTACGTTGTGGGTCAAAAAAGTATGGCTTTCTACTAAGAATATTCCTCTCCACTCTGTGTCCAACAAGTTAGCTCCCAAATTCATTGGCCCATTTCCTGTCACCAAAATTATTAGTCCGGTGGCATTCTGACTCAAACTTCTTCCGGCGTACAGGAGAATTCACCCCGCCTTCCATGTGTCTAAAATCAAGCCCGTGTTTTATTCTCACATTAATCCGCATGCCCCGGGGTACTGTCACAGTTCATGAATCGGCTGTCTCACACTGAGGTGTCTGTGTGAGTGTAATTGTGTGGGTGTGGTTACTCGTTGTGTTGATTAGTGTCACCAGCTGTCATTGATTTCACCTCCCTTTTATATGTCAGTAATTTCCCTCTCATGTTGTCAGATTGTTGTGGTTGTTCCCTGGTGTGCGTCCTGTTCTCGTGTCTCGTCAAGCCCAGTTCTCTGTTTGGATTTCGTCAGTTCCTCGTGTCGTCAGGATGTTCCACGGTTCCTGGGTTTCTCTTCACTCTCTTCACCGCACCACCACCGGATCGCCATCTCCTCTCACCACCACCTGATTGTTTGCCCCCGGCCTGGGTCTTTACTCTGACTCTCATTTATTAAACTTGTTAACTTGCACCTTGCATCCTCTCGTTATTTCATCACAGATATGTGATCCTTCTGATGAAATTATAGATATAGATATATACAGGTGCATCTCATTAATTAGAATGTAGTGGAAAAGTTCATTTATTTCACTAATTCATCTCAAATTGTGAAACTCGTGTATTAAATAAATTCAGTGCACACAGACTATATATAGAATATAGTCTTTATTTATATATAGACTATATATATTTATATTCTTCAGGGTTCTTTAGTAAATAGAAAGGTCATCAGAACAACTTTTGAAATTGAAATATTTTGTAACAGTATAAAAGCCTTCTACTGTCACTATTGTTCAACTCCATGTATCCTTGCTGAAGAGTATTACAGATATTATTTCAGAAGGCAGATATTTTCACATGTCCTAGCCAGTTTACTGCTTCCCACAATGCAATACTCTCAAAGCTTTTAAAATATAAAGACCATAGGAAGAAAACAGTGGCTTGTAGTTCAAATGACAGTTTGGCTAATTTGATGCAAAATGTCTATGGGTATGTTAAAGGCAGAGAAGAGTCTAACATGAAGAGTCCACTGAGAGTAGACCGATGAGAAGAGAAAACATTTCTGATATCCAAAGTATGACTGCCGTGTGGACTGGCTCGCTTCTCCCTTACTGCAGATGTGCCTAACAACAGATCTCTAAATTTGGAAGAAGCTAAACAGACAAATAGATTTGTCTTATCTGCTCCCATCCAATCAAGTGCCATAGCTTTCACTTGTTGCCAAGGAAAGATTGAATTTATCCACTCGTGGCATATGAGAACACAAAGATTTCTGTGGTCTGAATGTAAATACTTATCTGCCATCCAAAGTTGTAGCAATGGTCCTCAGCACATCTCTTGACGTCTGATGCTGTTCATTTGCATAGATCTTAAGCACTTATGTTACACAATCAATGATTCTGGCTGGAAAATCTTCAGAGGACCCACAAAACATATCTGTAGCAGCCAACCAGTTGGCTTAGGACTAGATGGCTCCACATCACACAGACTGGAGGCTGCTAAACAAGAGCCCCCTGAATCACAGGCCATCAAACTCTCCCTTTCCTCAGCTTCTATATTCGCTCCTGGCATCAGATTATGTATAATCCATCTCTTTTAGAATGAAAGCAAAATGGCTATAATAACAGTGGCTAAAGCAGCGATGTGTTCAAGGATCACATCTGTGTTGCTCTTGGGTGGAAAATAAGCTTTTATGTTTGGACAGACTTCTTCAGCAGATTATTCTTGACATAAGCTCAGTGAATTAATTATTTTTCTGCTTTCACGGCTTGATCACTGCCTAGTTGAGAGCACATTTAGTTTTTCACTATTTCTTCAAGTGTGTCATCTGTGTATTCAGCATAGCGTTATACAACATGCTAGACGTGCATAGGTAACAGAACAGTGTAATGTAACAGTGCATATAAACACACGTGTGCTTCAGACTGCTGTTCAATGACTGTAAGGAGCACAATTATAGTTTATCGAGTTATATTGCATTTTTGCCCAGTGAGAATATTTACAACACTTATTCAATGGAGTCATAAACATTAGGACATTAAGGGAAAGTTAGGTATTCATTCATTCATGTATGTCAAATGTTTATATTATAAGTTGCGTACTACTCTTTTTTTTCTGTCCTCATATGTTTTAAACACTTTTTTTTTTTGCATTTGAATTCATTTGACAGCATACATCTTTAAAATTATCACTTTTGTCAACTGCTGCTGTATTTTATTTATTTATTTATTTATTTATTTATTTATTTTTATTTTTTAGTTTGTTGTATCTTAATTTAGTTTATTTCATTAATGTTTTAATACGTTCTCAAAACCGCTTATCTAATGTACGGTCAAACAGGGCGGGCACATGTAACCTGATGTAACGGTTCATTTTTTTTTCCTTTTTGCTTCTCCCAACCACCTTTATCTTAATGTTTTTTGCTTGCCATCATGAGTTGAAACTCTCCTTCAAGTAGGGTTGCCAGGTTTTCACAACAAAACCCACCCAATTACTCCTCAAAACTAGCCCAATCATGTTTCGAAGGTGTCCCCCATTACAAAATTGCCTAAAAAATACATGCTTATTTCCCTCTGGAAAATCTTATTCCTGGCACTAAATTTCACTTTATTGTGCTCGCTTCAACCCGCAGACATGAAAAACAACCTGCGGCAAAAGTTTTAAAGTAGCCCTATTTTGAAAGAAAACCACAGACTTGGCAACACTGCCTTCACATCAGTTTTAGTTTCTTATTAGCAAAAATAGATTGCATTAGTGTCCCCTTTTGGCTATCAATAGTTTTAATAATTAATCTGACACTTTTTCTTTGATGATAAACCAGCTGGCCGACAGCCGTTGGATGGATTTCTCCAGAATGTCCAGAAGTCCAGTCAGCCCCTGGTAGGGTGGATGGATGATTGATTAATTTTAGCTTAGTTTATTTATCTTCTGTATTTCTTCCTTGTCTAGAGGATATGGTCCATCTTGATGAAAATAATAATGAGCAAGCATGGCTGGATGGTCTACTGTATATGAATCTATATAGCTTAGTCATTGATAAGCATCGTGGCTCTGCATGAGCATCTCTTTGCTTGTTGACCCTTCACCCTTTACTCATCAGTCCCAGTAATGGGGAGACATTAAATGTATCCTCTCTATCAACAAGTTTTATGTTTGTGTGTAAGCACCATCTTCTTAAACACAACCATTTGTCATTCAACCTACCCAAAAAAGAAAGATAACGGGCGGCAGTGCAGTTTATGTGCTCCTTGTCCCTGCTTGCTCTTGAAAGAGGAAGATTAATTTTCCTTGCTACCCAGCTTTCAATGCAAGGATTCTAAACGAGGTGATAAATATCATGAGTAATCATACTCTGAGGAATAGAAACATCACATCCAATCCTGTAGTGGTGATTGACTGGTGGACGTAGATTCCACAGCAATTGTGTGAGATAGTATGTTCCTGCCCAACTTGCCTGTCTGAGTGGAAATGTTATGATGAATTCAGGAAAAGTAAAACATCAATACATAAAGCAAATGTTTAATGCTAGTTTCATGTGAGATGGAATTCTAAACATTTAAATAAAACATTTAAATTAAAACTAAGAAATAAAAGCAATGTTACTATATACTGTATGGTGGGGTTCCAATGAAGCATCTATTCAGAACAGAGATGAGCTTTAACTTTTCAGTGGAAAGCTGGCATTGCTCCGAACATAAGTATCTACTGAGTATGTGTTCAGTCTGAGCATGGTTTTCAGTCAGCAAGGCTGCTCGAGAGGTTTCTGAAAGTTCAGAAAAGAGAGCTTTGACAAACCTTTGACTAGAACTACCTTGAGTGCTTGAATAATCACTTCTGGATGAGAAATGTAAAGACAAGGTTGCTTTCATAAACCATAACCTGGAGTGTGTGTGGGCAAATGGGTGGCATCTCCAGCTGCAATCTGAAACAGCAATTTACAGTGAAATGTTTCAAATCATCAAAAACAATTGGAGCTTCCTAGAATCTCATTTGCAAAGGCATTGAATGCTGATATGACAATAGCAAAAAAAAAAAAAAAAACTTTATATAACAACAGGAGAGCAGTGGGTAAAAGAAAAGCTAAAAAGAAGCTTGATCTCTATGTGAACTATGTGGATGTGTACCATAATCTCACTAACAATAATAAATAATATATTATAGTACTACTGAAAGATTGTATAGTCCACCTCAATCTCATACACAAACCTTCAAACCTTTCTAGCTAACATAAAACCTTTCCTTTCCTCCCACACTCAGTAAAAGACTGAGGTTTTCCTTCACTTTACCTCCCTGTTTTCCTGGAGCGGTGCCCCTTCACAAAACTGTTGGGAAAACATAGTACGAGTGGTGTGTCAAGCAGAATAATCATGTAGTCTTCTGGGATTCCTGCACTTTGTTGTTTTATATGTTCCAAAAAAACTCTTTCAAGTTGAGGGAGCAATTCATCATTGTCTTCTGCGATGGAGGAGAGCCACCCTTCTCCGACAATCACACAGGGGACCGAGGGCTTCAGCTTGACAGAATCAGATCTGACTTTTTCAAGTCTCTTTCTGGATGTGCCTGACTGTCACTGTTTATTTTGCTCAAATTGATTACGAGCTGGAACAGTTTTTCCACAAGTATGCTCTGCCTCTCAGTTGCATGATAGCCCCATGTGAGTGGCAAGAGACTCTGACTCTTACTGGCACTGGGATGTTTGCTGGATCTTACTCTAAATACTCTTGAGACTAAGGGCTGTCACGATTATGAAATTTGGTGGACGATCAATGGTCTAAAAACAGTCACGGTTGTTGCAATTAATTTAGCGATTATGCAGATTATCACAATTAATTGTCAAGATTATATATATATTTTCTTTTTTTTTCTTTTTTTATAACTACAGAATATCAATACTGTAGGTGTTTCTCAATGTCAAGGAAGGATCCTCAGAAGCCAGTATTTCGAGGATGCTACATCATCGACATCCGTCGAAGGACTGTTCCAATGTCGAGGATCCTCGGAATTTCAACCAAGGACTGAGTCCTATGTTCGAAGAATATCCCATACACAGGAAAGGATGCATATGTGTATCCTTCACGGTCTCAAATCACCCACAATCCTATGCGCGCAGGTTTGCTATCTAAGGTAATTTCAAAAAAAAAAAAAATGTCGAACATTAACGTAGTCGGAGCGTTAACGTTTTTTATTTACGTTACCAAACATTTGTTATAACTGTAGTCAATATAAGTAAAGTTTGACGTTTAAATGCCAGTACAAATTACTACCGTATTGATATTGTAAATTATACAAATACAAATGGTTAACTGAACCGGACCTGTCATTTAACAATTGGTTGCATCAACGGCATTTATTTCATAAATAACTAGTTAAGTTGTCCAAAGTAATTTAATGACACCATTCACAGCGTTATTCAAACGGACCTTTTCACTGACGTAAGGACGCAATTACTTCCACTTGCTAGCCTGTTCCATTTACGTGTTCTCCGTATGCTAAAGAGGACTCTCACCTAGCCTCTGAAGGAAATGACTCGGAAGGATCAGTCCTACCAAGGAAGTATCCTTGACATTGAGAAACACCTTGTGTTTGTGGAACTAAAGGTCACTCTTTTTAAACCCTTTGTTAAACAAGATCCACTAAATACTCACTTCCTCATTACAGAGAAATTCTACATTTGAATAAAAATGTATAAGCTATGAAATCAAACTAGCTGACTGTATAATTTAGCAGCAAAACAATATCTATTAAGAAAAAATGCACATTTTACACTTTAAACATGTTTATTCTGTTAACAATTTGTATTCTTACAAAATACATTCATGACTATGAGATAGAAATCATAAAATAAATAAAAGCTTCTAAAAATATTTCTGTGTGGAAAACTTTTAGAATAGATACAGATGGTTCACGGTTGGTCTGGGAACACCATTGGGAACGCCCCGTCACGTGATGTGAATTTAGCCCGTGGGGGAAAACATTGCCTTGGCGCCAATTGAAATAAATGGGACAATCACGCCGAAGAGTTGCTGTGTCGTTTTCTGTACCTCCAATAAACTAACAAATTATGAATTTAACAAATGAATCGCGGAATCCAGTCAAAAATAGAACTTGCTGTATAAAGCAGAACGTCACTGGATTTGGCTATTTTTGAATGAATACATCTATATTAGGGCTGTAAAATGAATCAAATATCGATATGGACTACGTGTCTCTGGGAATGAGTGCTCAATATGTGCATTTTGCCATTCAGATACACACGATGCTCGCAGTGTTTTCCCCCACGCCGACACCTCCCTCGCCACGCCCCCAGCCATGACTAGATGCCGACTGTATCTATGTGAAACACTTCAAACAGAGTGGTGCAAAGCTCTTATGCACATTTAGGGTGCAGAATGGCACACTTGAAGCAACATGGAGTCGCAGCGCATAGGCACATCTAGGGTGCAGAATGATGTGCTTGAAGCAACATAAGTCGCAGCCCGCTACACTCCACACTCCACATACAAATAAAGATAAGAGAAATTAGAGAGATATGAACTCTAGCAAAATGTAATTTTATGCAAATCCCCAGACCTTTACCTACACATCAGTTAGTATAATTGGAATATATCATTATTGACATTACTTGCTGTTTGGATGCTGAGCGGAGAATAGCTGACAACTGCAGCTGGATGTAAATATAATTATGTTTCTCACATTAAGATATGTAATAGCTTCAGATGATAGGGCTATACACTACAGTGAATGAAAAACTGGTGCTCTTCTTTTTGTTTTGGTGTATGACTCTTGTGTGGTGTAAAAAGCACAATAATCGGTAAAATCAAATAATCGCAATTAGACAGTTATCGAGACTGGCGTGCCTGAGACAGTTGTGACCCTGGACCACAAAACCATGCAGTCTCTGGGGTATGTTTGTAGCAATAGCCAAAAATACACTAAATGGGGCAAAATTACAGATTTTTTTTTTTTTTTTTTTTTTTGCACCATCAGTTGCCAGATTTTCAAATGGTTTTATCTTGGCCAAATATTGTCAGATCCTAATAAACAATACATCATCGGATAGCTTTATTTATTCAGCTTTCAGAAAATCTAAAAATCTAAATTTTGAAAAATCGACACTTAACCCTTAAATGCATACCCCTGCTTATTTTTTTTTATTATTATTATTATTATTATTATTATTATTATTATTATTATTTATTTATTTATTTTTTCTTAAGTTAACGTCAGGTTTCGTTTTAGTCCTCAATCTATTAATTATAAACAATACAAGAAAAAAAGTAAAATATCAAAGAATACCTGTTATCAGTGTTGTTGTTTTAAAAATGTGTAAAGGGTCTCATTAATTAGAATGTAGTGGAAAAGTTAATTTATTTCATTAATTCAACTTTGAACAAAAAAAATGTGAAAGTGTGTATTAAATAAATTCAGAACACACAAACTGAAGTCGTTTTAATCTTTGGTTCTTTTAACAATAATTTTGGCTCAAAAACCCACCGATTCAATCTTAACAAATTAGAATATGGTGACATGCCAATCAGCTAATCAACTCAAAACACCTGCGAAGGTTTCCCGAGCCTTCAAAATGGTCTCTCAGTTTGGTTCACTAGGCTACAGAATCATGGGGAAGACTGCTGATCTGACAGATGTCCAGAAGAAATTTACACCCTTCACAAGGATCCTTCAAACATCCATTGCCAAAGAAGCAGGCTGCTCACAGAGTGCTGTATCCAAGCATGTTAACAGAAAGTTGAGTGGAAGGAAAAATTGTGGAAGAAAAAGATGCACACCCAACTGAGAGAACATTGCCTTATGAGGATTGTCAAGCAAAATTGATTCAAGAAATTGAGTGAACTTCACAAGGAATGGACTGAGGCAGGGGTCAAGGCATACAGACGTGTCAAGGTATTTGGCTACAGTTGTCATATTCCTCTTGTTAAGCCACTCCTGAACCACAGACAACATCAGAGGCGTCTTACCTGGGGTAAGGAGAAGAAGAACAGTGGTCCAAAGTCCTCTTTTCAGATGAGAGCGAGTTTGTATTTCATTTTAGAAACCAAGGTCCTAGAGTCTGGAAGGAAGGGTGGAGAAGCTCATAGCTCAAGTTGCTTGAAGTCCAGTGTTAAGATTCCACAGTCTGTGATGATTTTGGGTGCAATGTCTGCTGTTGTTGGTTCATTGTGTTTTATGAAAACCAAAATCACTGCACCCGTTTACCAAGAAATTGTGAAGCACTTTATGCTTCCTTCTGCTGACCAGCTTTTTGAAGGTGCTGACTTCAATTTCCAGCAGGATTTGGCACCTGCCCACACAGCCAAAAGCACCAAATGTTTGTTAAATGACCATGGTGTTAGTGTGCTTGACTGGCCAGCAAACTCACCAGACCTGAACCCCATAGAGAATCTATGGGGTGTTGTCTAAATGAAAATGAGAAACAAGAGACCAAAAAATGCCAATGAGCTGAAGGCCATAGTCAAAGAAAGCTGGGCTTCCATAACACCTCAGCAGTACCACAAACTGATCACCTGCATGCCACACTGAATTGATGCAGAAATTAAAGCAAAAGGAGCCCCTAACAAGTATTGAATACATGTACAGTAAATGAACATACTTTCCATACTTTCCTTTTTTTCTTTATGAAGCATTTCACTTTTCCTTATGAAGTATTTTAATTTGTTGAGATAGTGAATTGGTGGGTTTTTGTTAAATGTAAGCCAAAATTATCAAAATTAAAAGAACCAAATACTTAAACTATTTCATTTTGTGTGCATTGAATTTAATACAAGAGTTTCGCAGTTTGAGTTGAATTACTGAAATAAATGAACTTTTCCTCGACATCCTAATTTGAGATGCACCTGTATATAGATCAGGTGCATCTCAGATCCCATAGCCTGTGTGTTTCTAGATCCAAGAGCTGAAAATCAAAAGTGATTTAAAAAAAAAAAAAAACACTGACGAATGGACAGAATGAAGCTGTGAAAGAACTCCCAGTGGATGCGACGGGCTGGTGCCTGGTAGTGGGAGAGATGTTTCTTTTAACAACAAATGAAAAATATGAAACAAGGAAACTGTGAGATATTTGGTGACAGGTCGCAAAAAGCTTCCTGTTTTTTCTTGAAGGATGGGACCAGAAGCTCTCCATCCGAACTGCTAGCCTGCAGTCTCAGATGAGAGGGTACCACTCTCAGGCCCTTTCCACTCTGTTGCCTGCGAAAACTGAGAAAATGTTCTGGGTGGAGCTGTGAAATACACTGTCCATCACCACATCCTCCTACCACAGGCCATAGGCTGCTCTGAGACACCTGACAGTACCGAGCAGTGACACAGAGGTGCGGTCATGTGGTCCAAAATGACCTTCAGTCAGAATTCCACACAGGCATTCCAACTGCTTGATATTTTAAAGAAGAGTGTTTCTTAGAAAAGGAGTTATAGTTATTTTTCATTCGCCTTATTAGCAGCATGTTTACACAAATGCCCCATTAAGGGTGACTGTTGCTCTGAGCCTTGTTATGCACTTACTGTACGAGCTTCTGTAATGCCATCAGAGGATTCAGCCTAACATTTAGAGAACAGAGGAAGTCATGCAACAAAATCGACTAACACAGTCCCATCCTCTTAAATTTATTATGTCTGAATCACCACATATTCCCTCTTTACGTAGATAATGGTACATGATGAAATGTTTCCCTTTAACTCTGGCTGCATTCATATAGCCTGCATGGAAGAAATATCCATGAATTATGAATGCACTCATACATGCATAAGTATGCACACAAGTTTATGCCTCTTTCTAGCCTGTAATTGCTTTGAATTCACAAGATAAAATAAAAATTTGACTTTGTTTTTTTTTTTTTTTTTTTAAGCAAATCTCCCATCTCAAAAATGTTACTTTTTATTACGGTTTCGGTCAGAAAGGGAGATGCTGTGGAGGGCATTGTTGCAATGGCAGTGGAGGGTCACATGGTGAAATCTCAGACATTGAAATATATACTTTAAATTTAAATTAGTAAGGAAGGAAGATTTAAATGAATGAATGCACATTTAAACAAACAATCACACCTGATATAATGCACATTTGAAGGATTGGGTGAACTTTAAATAAGTGAGCTAACATGTTTGAACAATCACATTTAAAATGAAAAAAAAAAAAAAAAAAAAAAAAACATTTGACATGACTCATACCACACATTTGAAAGAACAAAGGAATGCACATTTGAAATAACACCTATCTGAACAAACAAATAAACACATAAGCACGCTTGAAATAACACATTTTAACAAACGGCAAACAAACATACTGCATGCATGCATAAGAAAAACAAACAAATGCACTTTTAAAATAACAAACATTTGATTGAACAAACAAAACATTTGAAACAACAAACACATTTGAATGAATAAACATTTGAAACAAACAAACAACGATTTGAATGTACAAATATTTGAATGAACAACCATACTTAAAATAAACAAACACATTTGTTCTGTTTTGGAAACTTTTAAATATTTGAGTTATACTTTGGCTTTCTATTGCCTCAACTCACCCAAACCAGCTGAAGGTAAAGGATGGGCCGTCCAGTTTTTCTCCTCTGTTCTTACCTTGGTGCCATTAAGAGCAGACAGTGAGTATGAGCGAGTGGTTGGGACCGAGTAAGCTCTCCCCTGCAGCTGCACACTCAGCGTGCTACTATACCATCTTTGGCTTCAGATGCAATTGAATAATTTAAGGCAATTAATGCTGGCAGGGGTTAGGGCCAGTGGCGTCCATCTTTTTCTGAATCTGTTGCTGTGTGCGTCACAGGGAAATCTTTGTTGCATCTGCTCTTGCAGCTGGCAGTGAGTGAGAGGACACTAACTATATCACATCACACTGGCAGGAAGCCCACAGTCCACAGTGTCAGCCCCACTGCCGGCAGGTCTCCAGTTTGTACCCATTGAGTTTAGCCCTTTTGGCTAATATATAGCTATCTGGCTGCTTTATATGTCTCTGATTTATGCTTCAGCCATGACAACTGTTTTTAAAACCAAAGAGGTCTACTTGGGGTCAACAGAACTGCAGTGGATTCCTAAAGCATCATGATCACCCATCTTATATTTATTTCTAATCTTCTTCATTAAATTGTGTCTTTTGAGCCAGTGTTATGGAGACATAAAATCCATCATGTTTATAGTGCTAAGTTCCATCTGTTGACACATCATCTTTTTTCATTCCATAGATGGCAGACTGCTGTTACTTGAGGTATCGGCAGTCTCATTTCTCTGGTTGCCTCACGTTGAGATCAAATGAGGATGAGTTTCAACTCAGGGAGTAAAGAAAAAAAAAGAGTGTGAAATTAATCGACGTTTGATGTACAGACCGACAGACTGGCGGATATTTAACAACCCCCATTTTACATCTGGTCCCCCTCTCAATTTCACTTGAGTTTAGAATGATGGCAGCCCTGAAAGGTCAAACCTTACCAGATTGTAAAACAACACTAATCATCCTGGCCAGCCCATTTCCCACACTGACATCCCCTAATTTGTTACCAGCCGTCCAGTGTTTCATCAACACTGTTGTCTCTGCTGCTAAAGAGAAGGACACTCTTTATGTAAAATTAATATGGTCTGTCTTGTAAATGTCCTTTGGATGTGACACTTTAGCTTGCCACCTGATACCAATCTGTAAGACTAGTGTCCTCCTGTCTAAAACAGGGCTCTGCTGTCTGTTCTTGAGTACAGATGAGACATGCCCACTTCTTAACCCCCAATTCCTCTCATAAATGGCAGACCAAGCCCATGTTTACGGGAACTTCATCTTCTTTGAGAGACAGCCGGCTTCGACTTGTGAATGTTGTGAATAATGGCATTATGACATTGATAAATAAGAAAAGGATATTAAACTTGCTGCACGAGTTCTGGACAGAGAACAGGAAAACAGACAAGGTGTGTTTACTGTGCATTGATACTAGAAGGGCTGCTTTCCCAGACACAGATTAAACCTAATAGAGAGCTAAATGGGACATTTGATGGAGAATCCACATCGACAATATCATTTTCTCAGGGACAGAGTTTAATCTGTCCCCATTAAGAGCGGAAAAAAAGATCTATTGACCGTGACAGAGGTAGCAAAATCAACAGCAGAATACCTTTAGGAAATAATACTATACTAAATAATGACATAGTGCTTTTGTCATGATGAAAATATTCCTTCTTACTACCACTTGCGACTCAATTCAATTTCCTCAATGGTATCTGCAATGACCCATCCTCCGATTCAATTTCCTCAAATAGTAAGTAGCCTTCTGTCCGGGCCTAGCTAACAAGATCCATATGATGTCGAGCTCAAGGCAGAGATAAAACACTGTAGAGAGGAGAGAGTTGAGATTATTATAGAAAATCCGCCCATTTAACAAGGCATTCATGAAAAGGAGAAAAATTCAAGATAATTAGACTTTGATTAAGACCAGGCTGAGGGAGGACAATAGATAATGAGGCTTCGCCAATGAGCGCTACATGAGTGTCCTCACTGAAGCATCTCCAAGAATGTGGTACTCACAATCAGATGAGCTTCTTTTGGCAAAACCTCTAGGCAATGTCCAGCATTCCCATTCAAACCAATCAGACATGCTCCCTCTCTGACCCAGATGGCTGGAATTATCATAGTGTATAGATGCTGTCTGCAGACTTTCAACAGAACAAGGCCATGATTCATTCATAGTCTTGTGTGTTGACTGGAAGTTACATCAGCACATTTGGATTACAAACAGTCCGGTGTTTTTGATGTACTATTCTAGAATAATATCAGCACATATATTACTACTTTCCACATGTGGACCAAATAAAACAATAATAATGCAATATATCTAATAAAGATATTTATATACTCTTTAATAACCCTGATGTTCAGTAAGCCACACCAATTGGAAAGTGAATGTGAACTATGTACTAGTGTATAAATATAAGTAAATTCAAAAGTCCTATTCTAATATACTTGCAGCACATTTACAGGTTAACTACATTAAGAATGAAATATTAAATAAATAAACACATTTTACCATGTATATTCAGTCTGAGCACTGACATTTCAAAAGAGGCTTCCTTTAAAGTTTAAAATTTGCCTAGTTTGTGGACACTGAGTGTCTGAGTGATAAATCCAGGTTTTTCTTTTTCTTTTTTCTCCTTACTCTGATCTCCTGCATCCTTTAATCCAGTGTCCTGCCTCCAAGCCAGTGACAGTGATGAAAATGAACAGGACTTCTAATCAAGCAGCTCCGCATTTTATATAGTGTGTGTGTTAAAATGCAATTTTGTAATTCATTATTGATATCATAATACAGCAGTGTGCATAAATAAACGGAGAAATTTTATATTTAGCAGAATATGAATTTTGATATGGCAGAATAAGTAAGAGATTGCACTGGACAAATCTGTGCACTGGAAGGTCAAATGTTGCAACTTCTCCATAGCTGGTATGAGTGTGGGTTATGAACAAAATCTTTATTAGATATATTGCATTATTAGTGTTATTTTGTTATTCTTACTGTAGGTAAATGTTGACCGAAGGGCGTTTGTGTTTTAAATAGTTTGACTGACTCGCTTGTGTTTTGGGCTGCAGTGTTTGCATATTAGTAAATATAGAGTGATGTAATAATATTCCCTAATTTGTAAATGTAAACATACTCTCTCTCTCTCTCTCTCTCTCTCTCTCTCTCTCTCTCTCTCTCTCTCTCTCTCTCTCTCTATCTATCTATCTTTATATATATATATATATATACAGTCAGGTCCATAAATATTGGGACATCGACACAATTCTAATTTTTTTGGCTCTATACACCACCACAATGGATTTGAAATGAAACGATCAAGATGTGCTTTAACTGCAGACTTTCAGCTTTAATTTGAGGGTATTTACATCCAGATCAGGTGAACAGTGTAGGAATTACAACAGTTTGTATATGTACATCCCACTTTTTAAGGGACCAAAAGTAATGGGACAGATTAACAATCATAAATCAAACTTTCATTTTTTAATACTTGGTTGCAAATCCTTTGCAGTCAATTACAGCCTGAAGTCTGGAGATGAATTAGACATCAGCGTACGCTGGGTTTCATCCCTGGTGATGCTCTGCCAGGCCTCTACTGCAACTGTCTTCAGTTCCTGCTTGTTCTTGGGGCATTTTCCCTTCAGTTTTGTCTTCAGCAAGTGAAATGCATGCTCAATCGGATTTAGGTCAGGTGATTGACTTGGCCATTGCATAACATTCCACTTCTTTCCCTTAAAAATCTCTTTGGTTGCTTTCGCAGTATGCTTCGGGTCATTGTCCATCTGCACTGTGAAGCGCTGACCAATGATTTCTGAAGCATTTGGCTGAATATGAGCAGATAATATTGCCCGAAACACTTCAGAATTCATCCTAATGCTTTTGTCAGCAGCCACATCATCAATAAATACAAGATAACCAGTTCCATTGGCAGCCATACATGCCCACGCCATGACACTACCACCACCATGCTTCACTGATGAGGTGGTATGCTTTGGATCATGAGCAGTTCCTTTCCTTCTCCATGCTCTCCTCTTTCCATCACTCTGGTACAAGTTGATCTTTGTCTCATCTGTCCATAGGATGTTGTTCCAGAACTGTGAAGGCTTATTTAGATGTTGTTTGGCAAACTCTAATCTGGCCTTCCTGTTTTAGAGACTCACCAATGGTTTACATCTTGTGGTGAACCCTCTGTATTCACTCTGGTGAAGTCTTCTCTTGATTGTTGACTTTGACACACACATACACCTACCTCTTGGAGAGTGTTCTTGATCTGGCCAACTGTTGTGAAGGGTTTCTTCACCAGGGAAAGAATTATTCGACCATCCACCACAGTTGTTTTCCATGGTCTTCCGGGTAGTTTGGTGTTTGGAAAGCAACCAAAGAGATTTTTAAGGGAAAGAAGTGGAATGTTATGCAATGGCCAAGTCAATCACCTGACCTAAATCCGATTGAGCATGCATTTCACTTGCTGAAGACAAAACTGAAGGGAAAATGCCCCAAGAACAAGCAGGAACTGAAGACAGTTGCAGTAGAGGCCTGGCAGAGCATCACCAGGGATGAAACCCAGCGTACGCTGATGTCTAATTCATCTCCAGACTTCAGGCTGTAATTGACTGCAAAGGATTTGCAACCAAGTATTAAAAAATGAAAGTTTGATTTATGATTGTTAATCTGTCCCATTACTTTTGGTCCCTTAAAAAGTGGGATGTACATATACAAACTGTTGTAATTCCTACACCGTTCACCTGATTTGGATGTAAATACCATCTAATTAAAGCTGAAAGTCTGCAGTTAAAGCACATCTTGTTCGTTTCATTTCAAATCCATTGTGGTGGTGTATAGAGCCAAGAAGATTAGAATTGTGTCGATGTCCCAATATTTATGGACCTGACTGTATATATATATATATATATATATATATATATATATATATATATATATATATATATATATATATATATATATATATACATATATATATATATATAAAGAGAGTATATTATATATACTTTAAACATTTGAGACATTGCCACAGTTCTTCTGGATTGAGTCTGTCTCAGTTTGTTCTGTTTCTTCATGTTATTTCAGGCAGACTGGATTATGGTGAGATCAGATCTCTGTGTGGTGCACTGGCTGCTGTCAGACTCCTTGTGCAAACAAAACCTCACTGGATTATTACATTTAATGGCAAAAATAATGTTTGGTAATGTAAACTGATATTTACTACTGACACAGTACAGCAAAACATATAAATAACTGACTTAATATATATTTTATATATATTTTTATATATATTTTTATATTTGCACATTATATTATATACAATGTGTTGAAAACATCTTTTAAGCTTTTTTTATTATTATTATTATTATTGTTGTTTATTCAAGTATCAGTCACCTGACATTTTCAAGAGGGTCTGGCTGCAGACTTGCACTTGCACTCTCAGACTTGCACTCACAGACACTTGCACTTCCGCTAGTGACATCACTTGCAGTCTTTATTTTTTATTTTGTTTAATATTTTATTATTTTTTGTTTGAATTTCCCAACATTTTATAACAGTAGCAAGGTGGCGAAGACAAGAAAAAATTAACTAAATGACAATGTCACTTGCAATCGCCACTTGCACTCTCTGCTACCTGCGACACTTGCGATCGACACAAATCGTGCTTGTTGCCAATGGAGACAAGATGCTATGGTGGTGATTAAACGATTAAACATAATTTAGTACTATAACATACAGGGTCCTGCAAGAAAAAGACAACACTGGCAAATCCGTGGCCAGAACACCAGAATATGAACACTTGCGCAAAGTCTCTCGCTAAGCGTTTTCCTCCTGTAGAAAAACAAACACTTAACATGGCTTAATGTATTAAGATGCTATTAAAATATCTAATTTAATATACAGTTCATTATTTTTATTAATATGCTTATTGGATTTTCCTCACATACCGCAAAATGTGGCATAACGGACTAAGATGATAAAGGCCGAACTCAATATGCTTCTCTGCATTATTAAAATACATAACTAATATGTACAGGCAAGCATGTGAGCCCAGAATAAACGCAACATGCAAAGTTTCACGTTAAGCATTTTTCCATATAGAATAAACTGTCTACAACTCGTTTATATCACTGTTTTTGTCCATTAAGCTACATTATGTTTTTTACTTATAATGATTTTCTATAGGACGAAAACATTTAATATACAATTTAACGCACTGCGTTCTGTACTCGTCTGCTTGCCTGTACGGAGTTGATCCTTTTAAAATCACTTAATGCATTTCATAATGCACGTTCATATTTGCTGATCTGTATATACGTTGAGTCAACAACAAGACGTATAGGCTAAACCTACATAATTGTCTTTATCATCTTAGTCTGTTATTAGGCCACATTAATCGTTGTGCTGTATGGGAGGTTAAAGTTTGCGCATTGTGTTCATAGTCATCTATTATCAATAAATAAAACAAAGGAAAAAAAAATAAAGACTGCAAGTGACGTCGCTAGCGGAAGCACAAGTGTCTGAGAGTGCAAGTCTGAGAATGCAAGTCTAGGAGTGCAAGTGCAAGTCTGCAGGCAGACCCTTCTCGACATTTTTCCATCAATCTTCAATTAAGTGATTGCTTTGTAAGTTGCAAATATTCACTGACAACCAAGAAATGGTTGTTTGTGCTCATGAGGGTAAAGATCAAATGTTAATTTATCTTAGCCATGTGTATTTCAAGTCAGCTGGTGTTATATCCAGACCGAATTAAACGCAGAGGCCACAAATAAGGTCTTGAGATCTTGACAGACTGAACTCATTTGTGTCCCTGAAAGTAATTAAATGATCCAATTATTTTGTTCTGGTTCCCTTTGAGAATACAGGCAAAAAATGTAGTCAGGCTGCCCAAAGCATTTGTGTCAAATATAGTATGTGGTCATTTCAGTCAAGTACAGTGCCCGTATAATACAACATGTACTTTTTAATGGCATCTAAAAGTCCAGATCTTTAGATTTTGTGTTATTTGCTACATTGTACCCTTGACTCCTATAATTTGGGGAGATGACCAGTTTAAGGTTTCTTATAAGAAGATCCATTAGACTAAAACCACATTCCAGACAAAAAAATAAAAATAAAAAACACATGAAAAAAAAAAAAAAAACATGGACATCTGTGGCCAATCTGGACCCAGACCTTTAACCTCGGTTGCCATTGACAAAATTAAAGCTGGTAACTTGGTTACTTAAATGGATCAGTTTCCATCTTACTTATGTGTCTCATATAGATGTTACATAGTAATTAACTAACAGTTTTGCTTGTGGCTTTTTTTTTTTACATAACAGAAATTGTAACAGAAACAGATAACCAAAACAGCAATGTCTTGTTGGATATCTCATAATAATTGTCTAGATTAATCTGTTTTGAGATGTTAACCTTATAAACAAAGATTACTGTATGTGTTTATCACAAAGACATAAAGACTCTTATAAGTCATTACATTTCACAGACTTACGTGTAAAATATACTTGCATTACATAGTGTTTTACTTTGATCCACTGTTACAAATCCAAATCACTATGGTGGATTTCCAATATGATTCGAGTCATCTTGCTGTGCTGCTGTGAGGCATTTATGTGAGGCATCTGGTTCAGATTCACCCTTATACGTTTTCCTCTGAGACACTCGCTGTATGTTTATTGGATAGTTTCACTCTGCTGCGGAAACTGAGAACATGACACAAGTGTTGACAAATGTTGCAAATATGCTGAAGGGGCATAAAACACAACTGAGAAAAAAAAAAAAAGATAGAACAAGGCTGGAAAGCTTAAAAGTCAGTTTTGTTTTCCCCCATTTCATGGAGGCATAGCATTTAAATATTGATATATACCATATATACACACAACACTCACCAGCCATTTTATCAGATACACCTGGTCAATTGCTTGGTAACACAAATAGCTAATCAGCCAATCACATGGCAGCAAATCAATGCATTTAGACATTTAGATGTGGTGAAGACGACTTGAAGTTCAAACTGAGCACGAGGATGGGGAAGAAAATGGATTTAAGTGACTTTTAACATGGAAAGGTTGTTGGTGCCAGACGGGCTGGTCTGAGTATTTTTAAAACTGCTGATCTACTGGGATTTTCACCCACAACCATTTCTAGGGTTTTACAGAGAATGGTCTGAAAAAGAGAAAATATCCAGTGAGTGGCAATAACTGTAGGATAAAGGCATCATGAACAGTAGATTAACACCAGTATAGTTTGCATAGCAGCCCTGTATATATATATATATATATATATATATATATATATATATATATATATATATATATATATATATATATATATATATACATACATACATACATACATACATACATACATATATATATATATATATATATATATATATATATATATATATATATATATATATATATATATATACTGACTTTTTGTATATACATGTATGTTGTTTTGCAGATTATTTGCATGTGTGTGTGTGTGTGTGTATATATCATAATAAATAACCATAGAGATTTTTTAAACATATGTAATTATACTGTGGAAATAACTTCATTTTACAGAGAAAATTTACATTTGTGAAAATTATAAATTAGATTTCATGTAGCATATTACAAAATCTCTCTTGATATAGGGCAATTTATATCACATTTCTAGTCCAATTAATATTCTTCACTCTGAAAATTTTATCCACAATTTTCACGTTAAAAAAATAAATACATCACATTATCTCAATCATGTTTATACACTAAAAAAAATCAGATTGGGTTTTATGCATCTGTGGCAAGCATCCGGAAAGGTGTTTTGACAGTTCAGAGCCACCGTACAAGTGAACCCCAAAATTCGGAATGGTGATTGTCATGTTTTTCCACTTCGTCTGGCAGCACAAAGCACTGTATATAGATCCTTGCACATTGAGCTCACAGAAAGTGGTGGTCCTCTTTTTAATATGTGGTTCTAGTATTGCTAGCAAAGCATCAAACTGAGCCACTGACACCCTGAAGTAAACTTTGAATTGCCTGTGATAATCCCACGGGGGGAGCTCTCCGATTTCTCTATATTTTAGAATTGGATGGACCCAATATTTCCTTTCTTTTGCTTTTTTTTTTTTTTTTTTTTTTTTTTTGAGAAGCAAGAGGACAACAAAAACATCCTCAATGCTTGAAGACTCCATTTATTAGGCCTACTGTTCTGCAATTTTTATTTTATTCTTTGCAAAGGATTGGAGTCTTTGCGGCTCTAAGGTTTCACATTTTTCAAATGGTGACACATTTTTATGATTTTGAATACCAAAAAACTCATACAATAGTTTTGTACTCTGTGTGCAGAGACCTTTAATGTTAAGTTTTGGGTGAGCTACCGCTTGAAGTAAATGGAGGGAAATTGTATGCTCATGTCACATGTATTACACATAAACCTCATCTGTCCACATATTTGATCTACAAACATTTTAAATAAAATTGAGAGGAAGCAAGGATGACATGCAGCTCTACAATCTGGGGTTGTCGTGTTCTCCCTTTCCTGCAAATAACATTCCAATTTTTATCCAAGCTGTCTAGTGATTAGCCACGGTGGTCCAGCTTTGTCACTAAGGAAATGCCCCATGCACTTCTTGGCATTGCAAATGAGCATTAGAGCACGCCAGCTGGCCCTGGATGCCTCGATCCTCTTCAGTCTGAAACAGGGATTACTGAATGCTGAAACCTGGAAGAACAAAAAAAACAATATTAATAAAAAAAAAATAAAGAAAATAAAGAATCATTCAGAAGCTTTTTGTGTTTAAATATGAATTAAATGGTAATAGTCCTTGATACGTAGCCTGCATTTTGGTTGTTTAATTGTCAGTTAATTGATATTTACCTACTTACAGGACCTTTAGCAATAGTTGTCACCGTGTTACAGACAATCTAATTGTAGCAGCACTAACCGACACATGAATTTCAGAGGATAACCTCGTCTTTGGCCCAGCACTGGGTCATGTCTCTGAACAGACTGATGGATGAGTTGGACTGAAGGGGCAACAGTTTGTGACAGTGTGGGCTCGATTGAGTGTCCCCTACTGGGTGAGGGGAAACTTAAGTGAAAAAAAAACAAGGCAAATGAGTGACAGGTATGGCCCAGACACCGTCTGAGGTTACTCTGGGATGGTGTTTGACAGGAAGTGCAAATCTCATCCACCTTGTTTAAGACAGTGTCAACTGTTAACTCCCTCAGCTCAGACTTTGAGAAAAGCGTGACATTGTTAAAAAAAACTGGAGACATGATAAAGCAAAACAGCAAAATTCCTGATGTATGAGATATATCTCATCACTCTTTTATAATAAAATCCTTATCCTACGACATAAAAGACAATGACTGTAACTGAGAAAAAAAAAACATATATAATAAATAAAAAAAGATAGTTACTATTTTAAGGAAAAGTATGTTGCTTATAGTGCATCGATATCCATGGTAACCATGAAAACAAGCATATGGCAGTGCATTTTACTGTTTCTGAAAGGCCCTTGAGCCTCAATGTGGCTGATTATGACTTAAAACCCAAGCAGTGTGAAAGCCAAAATAAATTAAAGGAATGAAATGGTATGGACAATATGTAAATATACATGAGGGGAGATGGATAGAGTGAGAAAGAAAGAAAGAGAGAGAGAAGGTGGGCGTGTAATAGATCAATGCTACTCAACCAATTCTCTGTGTGTCTCTTTTGGGTTTAACACTATACAGCTCTAAAATAACTTAATGTACAGGAAAAAAAAGAAAAAAAAAGAGAAGAAATCCCTAGTATTAACCATTGCACTTCCCAGTGTTTTGACAGAGTAAAGCTAAGACCAGCAACATTATACAGTGAGGACATTAGCTCAGATTTGATGGGTCTAGGAACTAGTTTGTGTTAAAGACAGAACAGAACATGATGTCTGGACAAGCTAAGATTAAAACTGAAGTGAATCTTCTCCAGTAATTTAGACTTCTTACAAGATAAATAATTAATAAATAAATCCATAAATTTGTGGATAATTCTAATAATAAATAAGGGGGAAAGTGCTATACTATAGTTGGTAGAGTTGAAAAAGAGAGCCCTCAATTTATGATGGACAGTGTCGGATAAACTACTTTTTTACTAAATTCTTGCTTGGGGCCTAGACCTAGTTTTCATCACAGTATGACCAACATCACCTAGAGCTTACAGGAACTAGTTTATACCTTATGTCATTTCAGGGCTATGCTCACGAGACTGAATTATAACAACCAAATTGCTGGAAACAATAAAAGAATACTATCCGGGGGCTATAAGTCAGAGCATGTGTGTGTGCTGGTCTGTGATAAACTTTCTAAATAATAAAATCAATACCAATGCCAATGCAATGCCAATAAATAACAATAGTAGCAGACCAACATTTCTCTCAATTATATATATATATATATATATATATATATATATATATATATATATAATTATTGTGAAAAAAGGTTGGTCTGCTACTATTTTTATTTATATAATCCTAAAGCACAGATCTAAAAGAATATAATAAGGCTTAGTTATCGCAATAGTGATCACTAATTTTAGGAAAATATAAAATATTAAAATGCATTCTAATTACTCTGAACTAACATTATATTTGTGTTGCCTAGTCAATCCCTTTGTTGGCACATGTTATCATTCTGCTTGTATACCCTCAGAAGTGGTCTCGGGATATCATTCTTCTTGTGATCAGATTAGTGGGTGACACATGGCCGTGGGGCTGGGGAGACTCCATGGCATCCAGTAGACAAACTCCACTGGGTTCAATCCTATTTACTGGATATCACCATAGCAGCAGGAGCCCTCCGTATGGTGGCAAAGATTCCCATTTGAGCCGAGCAGCCTGTTTCCTTTCCATTAGCTGCTGCAGCACAGCCCCATTCAATTATATCCGCTATACCTGCCAATGTCCTGCACTCATTGCCAACTGTCTAAAGCAGACCACAATTTTACCTATTTAAACTTAAGGACTCTAATAAGCAAATAGAGGCTAGTACTTAGCTTGAGTGGCAAAGTGAAAATAGATTAAAAGAATTAATTAATTAGTTAAATTCTGTCATCATTTACTTACCCCCATGTCTTTCCAACCTGTAAATTAAGTAATTTCAAAGGCTGTATGAGTGTTTTTTGAAGATAAAGTCAATAGGCTCCAAAAAACATTGGATTGGACCCCAGTGATTTTCAATAGATGCACTGCTTTATTCTGCAGAGGTTTGAAATTATATGAGGATGATTAAATGATAACAGAATGTTCATTTCTGGCTGAGCTATCCTTTTAATAAAAAAAATAAATAAAAAATTATATATATATATATATATATATATAATACTTCTTTTTTTTCTCTCAAAGTAAGACTGCGTTCACAGCATTTTGTAATTCATGTAGATACGAGATTTCAGCTTGTAAAAAAGAATTTACATCCTCGTATAACTCAAAATTACAACTTGTGAAATGGGAGATTTCTGAGAGCTACGACTTGTTCCACATAATCGCTGTACCACCTGAACACTGTTTAGACGCTGATATTGTTGCCATAGAAAAGCATAATTCCAAGTCAATAGATGGTAACAGCTCCGAGAACGTCACGTGTTGTCATCTTGAAATTACGGTTATTGTGAAATGGCGTGAACTTGACCGGGCCTGGTGCCAGAGACCCACAGACATCCCTGTGCACACCCCAATCCCCCCAACACCCTTCAGACCGAGGGGGACTGTCAGACTTGAGTTTAGTGTTTACTTCTACATCTGTCTACTGTTGCTTCTAATTGCTTTTATATGGAAAAGCGACCCAAGGGGTTTCTATAGAAGTTATTTGTGTTCTTACAAATAATTATCTGTTGCTTTAATGACACCTCTGAAATCTTTCTTTATTAACATATATTCCTAAAAATATATATTCCTGCCATCAACTGTTATCATAAAGATGGTAAAAAAAAAAAAAAAAAAAAAAAAAGATCATAATTTGCAGTAATTTCTATTTAGAATGACAAGGTTCATGATGACATTATGGCATATTTTTGTGTTACTCTTCTTATGAAGTCTTTTCTGATTTTCTGTAGAATCACACTCAATTTATGGACCACGAGTGAGAAAAGAGTGAGTAAAACTTCAGACTATACAAAGCAAGATTAAGAGGAAGAACGAGAAAAGCTTGACTGTTTGTTTGCTTGTTTACAGTCTGATGTGACATGACCTGATAAAGAGCAAAGACCCCATGTTTCCAGAATCACCTAAACTAGAAAGGCGGCTCCCCGCTCGCAACCATATCTGTGGAAAATCTCATGAAGAAAATAAAGCAAACTCGCTCTGATGAGCACCTCCGACTGATAAGGTGTCAGATGTACCACTCCATTACTGTGACTGAGGTTGTTCTGTTTTTCTTTCATTTGAACTCCCACCACAATAGAGTGAGTAATCAGCCTCTCTCCTTGCTCTGTGCGGAGACCCCCACCAGGTCTCTGATCCACCAACAGATATCAGTGTCTCGTAATGGATTAAAATAGGGTTAGACAAAATGGATATTATATCAAAGAGTGCATGTGTCTGGCTGCTCCTTCTGTTTCTGCAGCGAATGCATGATCAAAACAACAGAGACGGAGTAATAATAGTTCTGAAGTGTGTCGGAATCCAAGCCGTGGTGGAATGTGTCTGATTTTATTTACCCAACTGTGCTCCAGTAAGCCCGTGCAGTTGATATTGGCAGTCATTTGTTTGTGCAAATGAATGATAAAAACAATAAAAGACATGTTCATCTTTGGCTTTTTAGCATATTAAATGGTGGCTTTAGTCTAACAGGCCTTTTAATGTGTTACTTCAATACAACGCTGCCACTGTTGTAAAATCTCTGGTGGAAAGTTAATAAGACACACTGTATAAACCATGCCATGGAATCCTCCCGAGGAGCCTCGACAGGCTCTCCTCAGATGTAAAATTGTAAGTTGACAATCACAATTGTGATACGGAAAGGCAAAGCAAGACGTGTTGCTTACGAGATGGCTAATTTGTGCCTCCAAGGAACCTGATTAAAAACTGACATGGATCTGATTGCTCTGCCATCCTGAGGTGTTACTGCCAACGTTGTCGCTTTTTTTCTTCTTTTTGCTTTTTTCTATTCCATCCACACCTCCGCCCTCCTCCACTGATTCTCTCTCACACACTTCTTTAAACCAGCCTTGGCTAAAGCGACCATGTGAGTGAGCAGTGAATCCATTACCCGAGCGACAGCTCAATTCAATTATTAGACAGGCTAATAATCTGACTGAATTGATTGTTCACTATATCCCTAGCCAAACGCAACGACAAGAATAGAGCATATGCTGAATGTTACCAGGAACTGCTCTTAATGAACACAAAACAACGCTTCCTCAATCTACGATTGTGGGACCTGATGTCATAAAATGCCTAAGGAATTTTTTTTTTTTTTCCTTATTTTTTTTTTGCAAACAATCAGTATCGTCTTCCTTTATTACATTGGTGTTGCACAAACAACACCGAACAGAGAGAAGAAAAATATTTTCATCTCATTAAACTCTCTATCTAAATGGAGTGTTTTGCATTCATAGATTTCAAATGGGATTCTGACCAGCGGTTTTATTTTTTAGCATGATCCCAGAAAAATAAACTTTGCTGCCTCAACAAATGGAAAAGAAGTGGGTCAAACTGCAGTTTCAGTAGAATACCAATTTCCATCAACAAAGCACAATGGTAAGGGTAGACATACCAATTAGCAGAGCAGTAATGGACACCATAATTATAGACCTAACCTACAATTAAGCTCTGACATGATGACCGGAGTAATGGTCTTCCGACAAAATTACATATTTTTCAGAATTAGTTTATGTGAGCGTTGTGCTGTTCTCAGCTGTGAATTTATGTGCACAATAGCTACTGTATTTCATCTTAAAAAGTATAAAAAGATAAAGTCAACTTTGGGGGATAGCGGGGAGTTTTGTAACACAGCAGTAACTCACCTATACCTTTAAAATATAGGTAAATGCTTTGAGTACGTATTGCTTAAATAAAATTGTTACAGCATACTGAAAAAAAAGTAGTATTAAATGGTAACAGGTGTTAAAAGCACACACACACACACACACACACACACACACACACACACACACACAAACTAAATAAACTATAGACTGAAGACGTGTGAGATTAAAATAGTAATTGTGGATAAGCAAACTATCTTTATTTGTTTTATTAACTTGACATCTCAAAGAGAATTGTGAAACTATTTACCATTTTGATTTTATTTTCATTTTATTGAGACGCGCGGGTATTTCATTCCCCAGTGTGGGTTCAGCTTTCATTCGCCTGTTTTGATTGGAGGAGGATTTTAGAGGCCGGTTTAACAGTTGCGTTGGTCGCTCGCTTCAGATGGGACCGCGCGACAGGACAGATGAGAAACTGCTTCCATCTGGAAACGCAGGGAGAGAAGGAGGGTTGACTCGACACAGTCACCAGCGGTAGACACACACACATCCTGCTTGCGTTACATCGCACCGGTCATCATCATCATTCCGACTGCTGGAGCAGCAGAGCGAACGCGCGCGCAGAGCAGCTGCACCTGACTGATCGTGGACATAGCTCCGTTTTACTTCACCAGTCTCCATTTAACAGTTGCCCTCGGTACTTACTTGAAGAAGGAAGAAGAAGAAGAAAAAAAGTAAATCGAGCGGGTCTTTATGTTTTGCTTCAATCCAGGGAGAGGACTTTGGCACGGAGGACACTGCGTCTGGAGTGCTAACACACAGACTGCTCTTGTTGGATGTTGATTGTTGATCAGAGAGAAGAAGTGGCAGCGTTTAGCCGCTGCTGGGACCATCACTGGACAACTAGTGTCGTCTTTGAAAGTGTTCGAAGGTAGGAAGTGAGGCTGTTTACTACTGAAATGCGCATCATATCAACGCTGGACTGTCTTCTGAGGAATGGAGAGGACAGGTTCTCACCAAAGGTTTTCTCCAAGCCTCAGCAGACAGCTCTCTTGCAGTGACTGCACATCTATTGTAAACCATGCACACTTAGTCTGTAAATGTGAGAAGATGCCATTCAAAGGGGCGATTTGCTTTCGTGGACAGGTTTTTTTTTTTTTTTTTTGTTGCACCATGGAGCTATTGCTCATGGCTCAGTGAGTAGCTCAACTTTTACATTTTGAGTTTCTCTTCATGATCGTGCATTGCGTTCCACTGAGCCTGAGGAGGAGAGGGGAAAAAGGTCACGAAGTGGAGTTAAAAAAATAAAAATCTATCTATCTATCTATCTATCTATCTATCTATCTATCTATCTATAGGCCTCGAGTGTATAAAGTATGCCTACAGAAATGCGCTGCAGTTTTATTGTTAATGGTTATAGCACGTTATTATTACCTTATCAGATTATATGACTTATTTGTTTGTAACTTGTCGATCATCTAGTGTGTTGGGTTCAACTTTCCATGCTGCTTTATTATAGCATATGCATAATAAGGATTCCATTTAGTGCATAGTGCAGGAATGGTGTACTCTGTTCGTGTATTTATTAATTTATTCAACGAGAGGTTAATTATTTTTTTTTTTTATTAATATTATAATTGCTAATTTGATAGAAGTAATTGGGTTTCACCCCATCACGAGTTTCTGGTTTGTAGAAGGGAATGCGAGCCTCTGTCGCTGGAGTCAATCCACAAACGCTTCAGCATTCACGGCGGGGAATGAAGGAGTCGTGCGGGTGGTGAGAGAGCACAACCCCGGGCAGAAAAACAGGGATATGCCCCCCACTGCGAGAATCACACCATGACTCATTACACACATCTTTTATGAACAATATCAGCTCTGTATTTCCTCGGTAGGACGCGTACAAGTAGTCGAGAGAGTGAGTGAATCAGTGAAGCGAATTCGTGTGTTTGGTTCGGACTGTTAGTGTTAAGAAGAGGCCGTGAAGCTCGGATTTTACATTTGTAAAGTAGGATTTTTTATTTATTTGTTTGCTTGTTTGAAAATGACATTTTGGTCATAGTTACACTGTCTAGAATTTGTCTATTTTGACTTTTTTTTTTTTTTTTTTTTTTTTTTTTTTTTTTTAGAAATGTGTTGTTAGATTCAGTGCAATAGTTGAGGTGTCTGTTACTTTACGGCAGTTTTATCTCAGACATAGGCCTAAAAAGAGATATGAATAAATACTTAAATAAAATGCCTCATCAATCCAATAATGCATTCAAAATAAAATAAAATAAAGAAAAGAGGAAAAAAAAACACATTTGAAATGGAGCATCATAGAGATAAATATGTTAGTATTATTATTATTCTTAATAATAAGAAGAAGAATCATAATATTCATAGAACACCATGTACACTCACAAGTATTCAATAGAGGGTGCTGTTGTTCTTTTTAGTCATGGCCCAGTTTGCTTACCACAGTTTTGTCTCAGAGGACCACTCAAAAAGATTGAGCGCCACCGTCTGTGTTGCTCATGCTCCCCAGGGATGCAGAATTCAATATAGCAGAGGCTCTGGCTAATGCTGTGGCATTTTGTCAGGATTAACATCTTTCTAGTCAGTGGCTTCTGTTACCTTTGGTGTCACATTACCACCTTGGAGTTGTGTGCAGAAAAAAAAATAAATAAATAAAAAAAATATAAAATGAAGCCCCGGTATCTTGCCCTTGCATTGTGTTGGGTGCTGCGCTGCTCCGGTCCACATCACTGCGAGTCGATAGAGGAAGAGACTCGGTCATTTTCAACAAATAGAGGCATTTGTCATGGTGACTGGTAAAGCCTTTTTTTATATCAAGCCACATCCAAACAAGACAGGGAGATCTCTGTGCTGAGTTTACTTTTCAGTTAAAGTAATGAATACATCAACAGATTTTCAGAACTCTTTTCAGTCCATATTCCGCCAGGGAGCATTTCATTTGAGGTTTCATTAAAGCAAGTCTTTTGAAAGGCAAAGACGAAGTTACGGTCAGACATACAGTGCTTTTGCACATCATTTGGCTTTGCTGAAAAAAGTAAATTAATCCCCAGGCCTAGGTAAATGCAGTCATGTTGATGCATGAAGAAAGTCTGATTCTGATTCTGCCGGCAGCCTCCTCGACGGTATGGTCTCATTGTGGTGGTTTCTACTCAGGTGCAGAATAACGATGATTATAGCGGCACTTGGACAGGGCCAAGTTGTTTGTGCCAACTGTCTCCATTGCAGGAGTCTCAGTGACCTTGGAACACATGAATACGTTATCTGACTGGTAGCATTGTGCTATATGAGAACCATACACTTTCTAGTGTATAAAGCACTTTCCTGGTGATTGATTAATTGCTTCATTTGATCTGATGCTCAGCTTATACAATGGCCTGGATCTGTAAGTGTGCTTTTTTTATATAAAGAGTCATGAAGAGAGTCTACAATTACCACTCTGCAATAGGAGAATAATTTGGATGCATACATTTTTTTTTTAATTATTAATATTTCTTTTTAATTCTACTCAAATAATTATTAATAGAGTGTTTGACACAGTGGAGAATTATAGCTTCATTTATACAAAGCAGCCTTCATGCTGAACGTGGTTGTACTAATCACTGCGTGGGTGCATGGAATACATCCATTCACCCTTATGAAGAGCAATTAGCAAAGCAGAAAATCATACATCCTTTTATATGCTAACTTTTAGAGCAGGGGCTGATATTCTTTTCTTCCTTATATTCTTTCAATGGCTTACTTTACAAGGCGGTGCAATGACAAACATTACTCATCACTTAGGATCTCAGGGCTAATGCTGAACGGAGATGTTGAGATTGTGGAAAGGATGCCTAATGAAAAAAACACTTGAGGAGACCTTAGTGATACAGAGGTATATGAGGATGGCTTTATATGAACTGAGTATGATGATCAGCCGCAATGTGCCAGTTGCAGTTTGGTGTTTGTTGTTTTATGAGATTTGGTGTGATATGTGATCTCACATTGAAATGTTGGCAATCTGAAGCCTGCTGTTCTGAAAATGCAGTGGATTATGAATGAAAACACAGGAATGCATTGTGAATTTGCTGCCAACAGTATGGCATGCTGGTTTTATTCTTCACCGTTAATACTCTTCATTTACTCTGGATAGCTTGGAGTGTGACAGGCCAAGTAGATTTTGTCAAAGCAGTTTGGATATATATATATATATATATATATATATATATATATATATATATATATATATATATATATATATATATATATATATATATATATATATATAATTGTATTTTTTTTTTTTTTTGATGTCAAGACCCCTCTTTGATCTAACACTATATCATCATACTGTGTTTTTCTTTCTTTTTTTAACCTTTGGCTTTGAAGACTATGATGCAACTCCCCCCTTCTTTCACTGTTGTATCATATATTCCTTTATGCATAACTGTACATAGATAATTTAACACCACATATTTTAAAATTACTGACGTGTACTGGTGTTCTGCTGCTTGCTTTTATGTTACTCAGCAAAATGTCATGCTTTTGTAAAAATAAAATGTTATTATTTATATATATATATATATATATATATATATATATATATATATATATATATATATATATATATATATATATATATATATATTATTTTTTTTTTTATTTTTTTTTTGTAGCATTATCGAGCACAGATTTTATTTTATTTATATTTATGGTATTACCTCAAATAAATGGCATCTGGGAATATAAGCTAGTACATTAAATATTGGAATTATCTGTGAGGTTCGAATGTGTATTTTGTTATTTCTTTCATTTTAGATATTTTTCTGAACTTATTTAGTCTTATCCTTGCTATACAACTAGAATTTATGCAATAAAAATTCTGTTGACTAGCATTTAAACTTACTAATTTCGATGTATTGTTCTATAGGCCCAGTCATTAGTCATTTTTTTATTTATTTTTATTTTATTTTTTATTTTATCCAGAATACCAAATCTCGCCGTGTTCTCACAGAGCTGACCTTTAGAAAGAAAGCACTGGTCATAAGTGATGTGTCGTAGGTGTATAGCCAGTAATAGGCCTGATTCTACTCTCAGACTTGCTTGGCCGCAAAATAGCAGATAGCATTATCCTGAACCCATTTCCACACAGCACAATTAGACATGAGATGCATAACCTTTTCTTCAATAATGTATCCTACGACAGAAGTGCCACCCCTCCTTTCCCTCTCAGTTTAGTACCACTGATAAAACAGACGTGCTGGGTTAGAAACAGGAAGCACAGGAATAGTTTATCCCCCACATACCTTCCTGACACATTAGGACAACAACATGTGGTTGTGTGAATATGGTTTTCTATGCATTGGTTCATGCCGTTCCATGAATTCCTGTAAGTAAACAAGTAGCTTATTTGTGAGTCCCGATTCCAGCCATCTGGGTTAGTGTTGCTGAGGGTTTTCACAGGTTTGCAACTCTTCCTTTGGAGTTAGAAAGGGGTGGGAGGATGAACAGATCTGCAATGACACGCTCCATTACTCCTTCTTTGCATCTGCAATAAAACTAATTGTTGGGTTTCCCCTGTTTAAGCCTAGCGTAGTCACAGTGCAAAATAACACTAATATTCAAGACACCGAAGACAATGAGCATGGGCTGCGTTCCTCGTAGACCAATCAGAAAGAGCACCCCAGCACAAATGGATCACAAATACCCCCTCCCGTTCCCTCGGAAAGTGAACTAACATCTTTTAATTTACAGATCACCCATAGCCCGCAATCAGAGTGTTAAGTGCTCCGGGTTTATTATCTGGTGTCATATGGTGATGCATTTGCATAATACGCTAATACTTAATCCAACTCTCTTCCTTTTATCCTTCACTGTGCTATTGGCAATGTACAATTTGGGGCAATTAAACTCTTCCCTGAGATGCATCCTCATTGTTCTCTCGTCTAATTAAGTCTTAGAACGTAATGAAACAATAGGCAAGAACACACCTTGACTCACAACCTGATCGTTGTAATTTCGCTCGAAGTGTATTGGAGGGTTGTCTCTAAATTTGTGCCTTTAAATATTTATTTGCTGCTTCACCAGCCCAGAAATTACTAGAACAAAAGGAGAAAGACAGAGAATGCCAGTAATGATGACAGTGGCTAATGCTTGGTATTTGTCTCGATGCTAGTTGTCTCTTACTGTTTGCAAGAGCTACGCCATCATGCGGGTTTTTATAGAAACATTCAAGTAGCCTTTTGTTTCCTACTTAATAGCAATGAATATTGCTGCAGATTGTTGATATGCAGAAAAAAAGAAAAGAAAAGAAAACAGTGAAAGGGAAATCTCTTAAAATTAGCTCACTTTAAAACATGAGGCATGAAATTGGATTTTAAGTTTGCTGTAGAGAGAGAGAGAGAGAGAGAGAGAGAGAGGAAAAGTACATTGCTGTTCTCACAGTTCAATGCATCTCTCATTGCTTGCTGTCCTTTTACTCTGTTGTATTTCCTCAGAGCTGCTTCCTCACCTGTTCTCAATATTTAATGTGGTGGAGGGTCTTTTGGGCTTGTAATGAAGTGGAGGTCAAGAGCTTCCTCCAGCTTCTTTTCTCCAAACTGGCCCTGTAAATGTCAGACGCCTATGAGAAAAGAGTCTGAACTTCCCCCCATCTATCTCAGTCAGTCATCTCTTATTTCTCTTCATCACTGCCCACTCTTTTGCTCCCTCTATTTCTGTTTCAACCTTCGCCAGAATTCATCTCATAACCCTGGCCTCTACTCAGCCATAACCTGAGCTTTTTCCATGTTATAGCTATTACCAGCTCATCAGCCTTCTTTTCTGTCACTCATCTCCCCTTTACTACCATTTTTATTTTTCCCAGAGAAAGGCAGGCAGAGAAAATCCACCGCAACAAAGTGAATTTGACTTGTGTTGTGTCTGGTTATGGATGGCCGCACAGGATGTTTCTTTTCAACAGAGTTTTGTTGTTGTTGTTGTTGTGTTTGGCCCTCGGAGGATACGGTCATTTCTTTTGGCAGAGATGGAGGAAGACGTAACTCATCACCTCCCACACACTGATTCTGACCATTTTGGTGGCCTTGATAAAATATTCATCCCTTTTAATCCCTAAGCTGACAAAATGGTGTGTGAAGAATCAGGCAGTGTTCCATTCCACTGACCATCTGATGGGCAGCCTTCTCTAAAGACCTGGCCACAATGCTAGCGTTTGGCTGGTGCACTTAGAGAAACAAGAGGTCCAAATCTAGCAGCACTGGGGCTTTGTCAGCACTGAATAACAAGCAGGCCAATTACAACTCAGTTACCAAAAGAACAGGGGAAATGGTTGCGAGTAACAGCAACTCCCAGACGGTGAGAGGAAACTAGGTTTATGGAACAGATGACGTGGATGTAAAATAATTTGTTGAATAACCTGGTGGGCCAATATTTCAGGCAAGGGATATTGATAAAAGCTTCCAATTTTTGTTGTTATACATAACAAGTAGAATAAAGCTTGCTCTACCATGAATTAAACAAGTACGACAATGATAACCTTCTGTAGCCCTTGGCATTCATAGCCACGTGTCCGCAGTCTCCAAGGTCTCATATTAACTTTTGGATGGAAATCCGTCTCAATGAATTATGATTAAAAAATAATCCCAGGGGTTTGTAATCAGTAATTTTGTTTACTTTAGCCAATCGCAGGGCCTCAGATCCAGGTTGTGATATGGCCCCTTTCTCTGCCAGGTTCTGAGGATTTGAAAAGATATGTAAATGATATTATTTTCTCTATTATGCCTCTTAGTTTCTCGGGGAATTATAATAGGACAAGATGCATGATTGATTACATGTATTTAGCTAAATTTAACTATCTGAAGAGCTCATTTCCTCAGAGGGAAATTGCAACTAAATCAATAAGGATGAATCCTATTTTTTAATAAAAGAAAGGAAAGAAAGAAAGAAAGAAAGAAAGAAAGAAAGAAGGAAAGAAAGAAAGAAAGAAAGAAAGAAAGAAATGTGTTTGAACTCAGTTGGATTGGAACATCTGGTGTTCTATAATGTATAAATTCTTTTGACTTGATATGTTAATTGAATTTTTAGGTGAAAAAGCACTCAAAAGAGTAGCGGGACAATTCTCGGATTCTGGCTTTCCTTCCTATTGACATTTTAAAGAGAGGTGCATTCAGTCAGTCCATCTCTCCAAACGGTTTTTGTGTCATTTTCATTTTTAACCCTGAGATTAACAAAAATAGCATGGAACGAGTGAATAATTTGTTTAGTTCTGATTCGAGTGGCTGGGTTAATTGGAAGCGGTTTGGTCACAAAGGCATACATTTGCAAATGAGGCTGATAAACCTTTGGTTAGACAAGGAGGGTTTTGTTTGACACAGGAATTCTGTTGTTGGCTGTTTTGGTTGTCAAGTACTCTGGGAAGGCAGGATGTGTACTGGTCCTACAATGGGCCTTTCAGCTAAGCATCTCAGATGCACGGCGATGCTGTCCCGCCTCTTTTCACAGTGACCTAATCTCTTTATCAGGCAGCCACAATGGAGGATTCAGTGTTCAGGCTTGCCGACAAAAGCTTAGAGACCAGAAGGAAGACACTTCTAACTGACCACCGTATAACCTCAACCAGTGTTTTGAGTTTACACAAGTGGTCAAGGGTTATAGCAATTAAAAAAAAAAAAATCATAATAATAAAAAAAATACGTAATGTTAATAAATCAGTTTTAGGGTAAGGATTTGTTCTTTTTCTGTGCAGAGTCACTTTTTGTATCACTTTATATGCAAATCTTCAGTTTAAAAAAAAAAAAAAAAGAAAAAAAGAAAAAAAAAATCTTTTTTAATCATTTTTAAAAATTACTTTTTTTCTACATGACACCATGGGCCTGTTCTTCGTACGTCGCTTATTACATCCGAGATCAAATGACAAATCCAAGATGATATCATCGTGCTAATCATGATCCGGCTAATTGGGTTCTTCGAACACACCTGTTGTGTATGATTAGTATCGCTGGATTGAGTTATCTGAGATAATTGCGCGTTCATGTGTTGGTTTAAAAGGGGATATGTATCGATACTCGAAACCATGATCAGCAGTGCAGCGATTGGCTGGTGGCAATACGGCAATGTAATGACGTCATATAATTTAAAACGACACCTGACGAAAAACTTGACAAATTTCTGGACTTTTATAAGGAAACAGCCAAGCAAACAAAACTACATAAATGTTATCATAGATACATGAAACAGATAATAGATACATGTTTTTTTTTAATTAGAATTTTTTTCATGATTCCCAATTATTTAGATTCGCAATTTAGAATAGTTGTGCAGTCTTTACATTTTTATTTCAATGTAGAAATTTTCTATTTATTTCATTCTATATTTGGACAGATTTGTTACGTGACAGCATTAATGCAAGTTTCTTAAGGGTCAATATCATGTTATCTGCATCTCCATCAAGCCACTCTTATAATAGCAGTCATCACTCAAAATAATGCACTCTTTGTCCCGCGTCCCGCAAGTCATAAGCAGTGTCCCGCATTTTAATTTTGTCTTCATTTTATTTCATCGTCCTTTAAATTACAATTCTACAATATATATTTTTTTTAATAAGAAAACACTGTTCATGCGCAGCGAAGCCGTTATTATTGGTTCTAGCGGCTTGCCAGAGCTGGAAAATAAACACTGAGACAAAAAAAAAAAAAAAAGCATCCTGGTGAAAGTGAACTACAGCTACGCCTGACAGGAGTTCTACAGACACATAATGAATGAGAAGGCCCTACTCGAAGCTGCCAGATCAGACAAAAAAAAAAATATATAAATTCAAGATGCACTGAATCCGCTAAGAACACATTTAATCTTTCTAGTCTTTCCTAATGGAATTTATGTGCTTATTTGGAAATGTGCATTGTAGCGATTGGATTATTATTTTCACTTAATTATTTGGATTGAATAGACACGTGCTGTTAAAATATTTTTTTTACTGAAATTACTATTAAATATTATTAGTGACGTTCAGAGCGCCGGTCAGCACCATCATTAACATTTTTATAAACCCTTTTAGCAATTTAAAACATGTTTACACCACTGCAAAAATATATCTAATAAAAAAATCTATATTTATTCACCAAGTACAATAATAGTAATTTCTCTCCCTCGTGTCCCGCATTGTCCCGCAAAATCAGGTCTGCTGACCTGCAACAGAGCAATAGCCCGGTGGTCACCCTAATAGCATGTGTGTAAGACTCTAATACAATTATGAAGTATTAATTTTATGACATAAATATTTCAGTGAGTAAAACTGGCTGTATTTATAGTAGGCTGTTATCGACTACACAGCATTTTTATATTATTTTTAATTATTATTTTTTTTTATTATTATATATATTTATAATTATATATTATTATATATATTATTTTAAATTCTTGTCCCTGGATCAATGTGATACTCTTGTAATAAAGTAGCGGTGGTGGTAGACATATTTTGAGTATCAGTTCTGGTTGAAGAGAAGCGATCTAATCCTGTTTACATGAAATAAGCCTGCTCCCGAGCAGGTTTAAGCTAACGGACCTGTTGCTATGACAGCAGCTCCGGGATGAGCTTCGAAGAACCAAACGATCCAAGATCACGCCAAATCGTCAACAATCAAATCCAGCTAACTGAGTTAGCGACGTACGAAGAACGGCCCCCATGTATATATATGCTCAATAAACGAAACATAATCTAAGTTTGGATAAACATAAAGAAACTTTAAAGGTCCCGTTTTACATGCTTTTTTGAATCTTTGATTGTGTTTACAATGTGCAGTATAACATGTGTTCATGTTTCGCGTGTAAAAAAACACAGTATTTTTCACACAATTCACTTATCTGTATACCGCTGTTTTCACTGTCACAAAAACGGGCTGATGACTTCTTTGTTCTATGAAGCCTCTCCTTCAGAAATACGTAACGGGTTCTGATTGGGCCAGCGGTACCTGTGTTTTGATTCGACAGCAGCTGAGAGCAGGCTGCCCTCCTGGTAACGTGATTGGGCTAGAACGCATGTGCTGAAGATGTATTTATAATCACAGGAGCGTTTTTACAGACGAGATGCGCATGAAAACCGCATTCGTCTTTTTGCACAGCCCTAACATCTAGTTAACAAAGCTAAACAGTGTTGTCCTTTGTGTAATAAGTTACAGAAACTGTTAAATGCACCAACTTAAATAATAAAATACACTTACCGGTTGTGATCCATAAACAACGCCTTCTCCAGACAAAGAGGGAACTGCTCCATCTTTCAAGAATAATCTTTGTGCGAATCCGGCATTAAACTGATTGAGAAAGTTGTCCTCAGCAAGTCCTCAGCAAAATGAGCTGCACATAGTTTTACATGTGCATAATGTTCGGGAACCGAGTTAAACATAAATTGTAACCATTAATCTCAAAGTACAGCATTCCTGGGAAGCCCAAACAAAGATGATTGACTGACAAGATAAAAAAAAAAAAAAACAGCGTTTCAACGACAAAAACAAACAGCTCTTCCTTCTTCTCCGTCCGAGCGCAACAAGGCCACGCCCCCCTGTTTGTGAATTCATGTGGGCGGTGGTTAGTCAAAAAAACTGTTTTAGTGACGTCATTACTACAGGAACTAGAGGGCTGTCGTCCAAACGGGTCGCTTTTTGTAGGCAAATTCTGTTAAATCAAATATCTCGCTTGGCATTGAACTTTGAGCTTTAGAATTTTACAGATATTATTTATACTCTAACAACAACATTACACACTAACTAAAGTTTAAAACATGGAATCACGAAGAAGGGGACCTTTAATGAACATGAATTCTTAATATGCAAGAAAATGCATCCGTAAATCTGCAGACAGTTTCCAACGTTTTCGAATTCTTCAAATGTACAATATTAAATGAATTAAATATATTATACATTTTAAATTAAAGAGAAAAATTAAAAAAAAAAAAAAATTACAAAATGCAGCAGAAAAGGAGTTTTTTTTTTTTTTTTTTTTTTTGTCTAGCGGTCTATTTTTGTTTAGTGCTTGTCAATGAGGGTTTGCATCAGTAAACCCATTCAAACTCCTGGATCCAACACCCTCAGGAATCTGCCGGCGTTGCAGTGTTACCACTGTAGCACAGACGTTGTCATTCCATTTGTGGGGCTGTTTGTCTTTGATGCAACTGCTTTTCCATTGCTTATATCCTCTCTGAATCATTCTTCACACTCTCATTAAGAAGGTATTTTAGGTTTGGCTGGATCACTGTAATGCCAAATTGCACTTAATTTCACACCCCTGTAAATCCTGTTGTGTCAGGAAGGCTCGTTTTAGTCCTCTTTCTGTTACGGACAAGCTCAGTAGTAAATAGTTTGGGGCATCAAGGACTCATCCAGTCTGAGGTTTTAATAGTTATAATTTAATACAGGGGTGTCCACATCCTGTTGACCCCTGTTTGCTGGGCTTTGTAGTTTACAGTAAGGCAGAAATTATGTCCAGCTGCTTGACACTGTAGGTGGCCCGTGGGTGGACATTCATTTAAGAAAAGCAGCCGCTTCCCTTTCTAATTAGGCTGTTAAACATTAGCACTACAACTGTTGGAGGAGAAGGCTGTAATGGCCTTTCTTTGAGAACGGCAAAGGGCTGTTCACTGCTTGTCACTTCCACAAGGACACAGGGCTCGTGAAGGCCAGCAAGGCGTTCATTAACATGACAGTTATCCTGGCGTCGTAAAAACCGAACCGGCTTGTAATGGAGAAGCCCGCACCCTACTGAGAAACCGGGACAGTGCAGTGTATGGGTGGCCCTAAACTGAAGACCACCATCCATACAAATCAGTCCACCACTCCCACAAAGAGCAAACAAGCCATACTTCCATCAACTGTCATGTAAAACACTCTCTTTCATTTTATGCCAGACAGACCTGTTCACATCCACACAGTCCCTTTCTTCTTTTGCCAATTGCCCATTCACCTTCTGTGTGCACCTTTTACCCCACAACAAACCATCTTTTCTTTGATGCCCAGTCGTGTGATTGTTGACCTGACAGCTGTCTGCGTTTAAAATGGCTCTCCTTGGAAACAGTCGAGAATGTTTGTATGCACTGACTGTGCTGCCTAGAGAATATACAACCATCGCTTGACGTTATGTCACTTGTTACATACCATACAAATACGTATAAAAGTACTTTATTTCTTCATTCTCCTTCTCAAATCTGAGCTTTGAGCAGAACAGTTACTGCTGAAATTTAAGAGCTAGAGGTTTTGCTTTGCTTTCAGTGACAGACTCTTCTGTGTTTTATATGCGGACAGTTCAGGATGAGCCAGTGTGCATTGTTTTTTTTTTGTTTTTTTCAGAAGTGTCTTAACGCAGAGTAGAGGCATGCGGGGGATTTCAAAAGCACTGCTCCGAGCCGCATTTGAAGCAAAGGAAATGTGAGATTTTGAGTGGCATGGAAGCTGACAATTCTATAACTTCTTAACTTGGAGGTGTTTCTCTGCTTCTGATGGTTATTTGGGGCACAGCATATTGTCACTTGAAGCAGTAACTCTTTGTTGCAGACGTGGTTTGTTTCCATTGGCCTGACTTTGAGGTCATGTCAAGCATTATTTGTGTGGCGTTTGAAATAATGCGTGTGGTTTCAAAGCAACTTCAGAGAATGTGTTAAGAACTGGTTTTAGGATCAGTCAGAGATGATCAGAATTAAATGTGTAAATGATGAACACAGTTCAAAAGATTTTGTGATCCGATCCATTCTGAGACGTATGGACCACATCCCATTTGGAGTGTAAACACTAATCTTTCCTGGGGCGACCCGCATGGTTAACCGCTAAAATTAGGTTTTTAAATGCTGCTGTGTTTTTAATTTATTTCAATCTTATTTTAATACATTTTAAGGGTAGCTTTTATTTGAGATTAATCTATTATTAATATTATTATATAGTAAATCTCTAAAAGTTAGAATCAGCTATTAATTTTATTCTAGTTTATTTTATTTTTTAAAGATTTTAATACTTTAAAGACATTTATGAAATTATAACATTTATTTTACAAATATATATATATATTTCTATTCATGAAAGAATAATAACAAAAAAATGTTTGGTAACACTTTTTTTTGATAGTCCACTTTAGACATTCTACTAGCAGTATGTACCTTTGCAACTTCATGTCAACTAGCAGTTAGTAGAGTATTAGTAGACTGTCTGCTTAATATCTTCTAACACTTCCTTTTCAACTTATTGTCAACTTATACTAACCCTTAACCTACCCCTAACACTAACCCTAAACCTACCCTAACAGTCTACTCTGAGAGTTAGAAGACATTTAGTTGCACATTTCTGAGATTTAGTTGATATGTAGTTGACATGTAGTTACAAAGTTAGTTACAGTCAGTAGAATGTCTAAAGTTGACTATCGAAATAAAGTGTAACCAAATGTTTCACTGTTTTCACAAAAATATAAAGCTGAACAACACTTCAACATTGATTTAAAAATTCATCACAGCATATTAGAATGATTAATAACCATGTGACACTGATGAGTTATGGCTTCTGAAAATTCAGCTTTGCCATCATAGAAATAAATTACATTGTAAAATATATTCAAGCTATTATTTCACAATAACATATATTACAATATTAATGTTCTTTTTTTTTATCAAATAATTGAAGCCTTGGTGATTTCAAAAACATTAAAACATCTAAGACATAAAACATAATATCTTTATATATATATATATATATATATATATATATATATATATATATATATATATACATAAAACATAATATCTTTATATATATATATATATATATATATATATATATATATATATATTAGGGCCGGGACTTTAACGTGTTAATTGAGATTAATTAATTAAAAAAAAAATAACGCGTTAATTAAGATTAATTATTTACAGAAAAAAAATTGCCACATTTTTAATAACTTATTTTTGCACCACGGAACGTTTCTCACTGGATGAGTTTTGGTGGACCGATTATACTGAAGCACCAACTAGCGTTTGCATATCACGCAGCACATCGAGCCTGAAGTATCACCTCAACGCAAAACATATAGCAGCTAGCGTGGACTTTACACTTTATGTTGAACTATGTATTATTTTGTTGGTGCAACAGTTTATGTTAAACTCTTTATTGTTTTGGCCAAGGTTATTGAGAGTTGCACTTAGTATGTTATGGCCTCTGAAGCAACAGAGAGATGTTTTCTAATAGTCATGGTTTCCAATGTTCTGAATGTAATTGACAGTATTGTGTATTACTTAAAAAAAAAAACACTTTACAGAAGGTTCCAGCACCTATAAGCTTCCTGAATTTCTGAAATGTACTATTTCTAAATTGTTTCTAAATATGCTATTGCTACACTTAATGGCAAAAATTGCAATGGTCTGCTAGACTTGGCTGAACAAAAATAAACAATATTTTGTTGCTTAAGCTTATGTATTCAGTCATTATTCAATGGTATACTATAAATCCATATATATATATATATATATATATATATATATATATATATATATATATATATATATATATATATATATATATATATTATTATATATATATATTATTATATATATATATTATTAAGTGGACAATTTGAAGTTTATATGGTTTTACCAATCTATACAAAATATACTGGTTTTACTTTTTCTTGTTTATTTATTTTTTCTTCCGTGTGCATTGTGCATAGTGCCAACCTCTTTCCTCTGAGCACCTCTGTAAGGAATTTGTGAATGCAGGTGGTGAAGAAGGCAGGCAGATGCTATCATTTATCACAACCCTTCTGTATGCAAGCAAAGCAAATCCTGAGGCTAAGAACAGAGAGAGGGCCGGAAAAAGAGAGCAATTTCCATGCCTGTTGATGCCACGCTGACAGATATAGTCGCCTCTGAGATTAAATCAGATTCACAATGAACACATCTGATACTAACACAAAGCTCGGCGAGAGCTTCGTTATTAACATTGTCATTCATTCCGGCATCCAGTTACTCCACCTCCCGTCCAGCCTGAACAGAAAACATTATTGCTTGGACGGAGGGTGCCCGGTGGGTCATTATGGGTCAGTGCAGGTGTTCCTGGAAATCCTGTTGGGTAGCTATTCACGCTGAGGTGGTTAGACCCACTCGGACCATTTTCCCCTCGGTCTCTGTCGTCAGTATGCAGCGAACACCGTCGTTCAGTCCCTCCGTCGGAGGAGGCTTTTCAATTACTGAGCGAGGCTGCGGGGGAAAGGCACTTGACAAAAGCCATGACATAAACCATTTATAGTGCGGCTCCATCATGGCCCCAATGCCAAACCGGGCTGGACGGTTCATTTAAAAGAGAAATTAATCACACATGGTTTCAGGCACACAATAACAGATTATGACTGGCTAGTGGCACCTGACTGAGTCCAGGGATACAATTTTAAAAAGACACTTAAATCTGTGGAGAACTGCATGGGGTCTGTGCACCTCTTGAAAGACAATTGTGGGCCTATGATTTTAGCTTCTTTCAGAACTGCTGGTGAACACAGTCTTTGTATTAAAATGAGGTAGAGAAGAGAGTAATACTGCATAAATGTGTATTTTTCACCTCCTTTCAAAACACCGACAAGTAACTTTTTCCACTGGGTTACAAAAAACATAAAAAAAAAAAAAAAAAAAAAAACATATTATTCAGCATATTTTATTATGCCTACAGCTTTACAGATGAAAGAGCTGAGGTAATACTCAGACAAGCTCTGTCCCCTGTTGCGTGTGATGTTGAACAGATTCACTAGAATTACACTTCTATTTTTCAGTTCATTTTGAAGTATTGAAATCACTGGTCAAATAAATGATTTATTTTAACTACTACTTTCAAATGTTGTTTTATCACTATTTTTAAATCTACTATACAGTATATATTAGTTTATTCGTCTGCATTCATTTTAGTATATTTTTTGTGTAAAATTAAGTTTCAATTTTAATGCTATTACCCTTAATAAAATCGTAAGACATAATATACACTATTGTTCACAAGTTAGATTTTAGTACATTTCTTGATAGAAAATAATATATATATTTTTTTTTATTTCAGCAGTGATGCACTAAATATTTTTAATGTTAAACAAATATTTTATTTCTAATAAATGCTGATCTTTTCTGTTCATTAATGAATCCAGTTTCCTTTTTTCAACACAATACAAATAAGAAATGGTTTGTGGACAGTGTATCCTCTTAAAATCTTAAATGTTTTCAGCTATAGTTTGTTAATAAATTAAAGTTTTTTGTTTTTTTTTTCGTAATAAAAGGGTATCTACTTTAAATTACAACTTTGCAATCTACAATTTCAAAGGTGCTTCTCCAATAGTGTCTTATATTTAAAGTTACACACAATCAGTGTAATATATTCCCTCATTATCACTTCTTACTCTAATATGGAAGATTACTGTCTCTACAGCTATAGTTTGCGAGTCAAGGCTCACTTTTTATTAAACCACTGGAATAATTCATTTTCATGAATTATTCCATATTGTAGTCTGTTAAATAATTGGGCAAATGATTGTGAAAAGTACGAGACGTGGGAAAAGATTGTCAGGGAAAGCCACTGGAAGACCGAAATGAAAATGAGAGAAGCAGTGAGAGAAAGACAGATGGAGGGATTCTGGGCAAAATGACCAGGAAGCCGTTGAATCCAGCATACCACATCTAATCAAGCATGATGGAGATTGTGAGCATAAAAAACAGAAACCTTTATAATGGTGAAAATGACAGATTTAGCCATTAGCCACAGTATGGAGCACACATTGGGAGTTACATCTGCCTATCCCCCGTGAGTGAGGGGTGTGAGCGGGGATTGAGAGCCACTGCCTTGATGAATGAGGCTCAACTGCTGCCGATTAACGGAGCGTCCATGAGTGGCTGAGATACAGATGCCAGGCCGTCCTCTAAAAATCTCCCTCTCAGCAGCTCGGCCCGCATCCTTTCTTTATAGTGATTCTTTACTCTTTTGTTGCCTTTTAAAGCTGCGTTTATTGATAATTCAAGCTTGTTGATTCCATACTCTTTATTTATCACCGCACTCACTGAAGGCTGTGGAGGGATCCCGTCCTCTTCAGGACATCTGAGTGGATGAATCAGACCCACATTAGGCATTCCAGGATGCGTTTAGCATTCAAGAACACAGGCCAGAGCCTCTTTTAATTTGGCGGGCGATAGTGGGTGTATGTCAGCGGTCCTATACCTCACCTCTGGCTACTGCGCCCCGAGGTAATGGCTGTTTAAAAGGGGGCGGCGATTATAATATAAAGTATATATTACGTCACTTGGTATTCATTGGAGGCTGTCACAACGCATGCAGCTCAGGGCCTACTCTCTATCAAGATAACCATTCAGCTGCTCACAGCTTTTGAGCGCTGGAAGAAATAGAGCAAAATAAATAAATAACTCCTTAAATAAATAAAAAAGTGCATTCTATAGGTCACTTTCCAATGACAACAGCAAAGGAACGAAGAAAAATAGTATGTTCTTATAATAAGGAAAGGGGTGATGCCTTATCTCTATGAGATTATGTTTCTTTTATTTAGCTCCCGGCACCCATAATGCACCATAAGCATGAAAGTCAAAGTGCTAATTAATCACAAGGTTTATTCCGACTGCTAAATTGTGATCCCAAAATGTGCCAGACTACTGTACCTTCAGGCTTATCTCATTTCTAATGCTCATTTTGGCTTAAAGACAGACTTTTTTGAAGCGTCCTTTACTTATCTCTCAGCCTATCTAAATGTTGGTTTATCTCCCATGTATGACTAGGCTCGTTGCATGGCCGTCTTTTCTATTAATGGTGATTTTATCAGAATGCACCTCGGCAATGCAAACAGGGCATCAGTGTTGTGCAGGCACAAAGCCCCATTTAATAGCAATTTACAGTTTTCACAGCTTGTTCTTCAGCTCTCTTCATTTCTAAAGATTTCTGTAAATAGATTACTACAATCAAATATGCTGCTGCACAAATCCTATTAGAAAGCAATAGAGTGGAGAAAATCATTTGCAGTTTGATGTGAAGAACTATAGACAAATAATAAAAACCTAACGATTTACAAAATTAGGGTCAGATAGGTGGAACTGCAATAATTCGATGAGCATACCAGGAGAATCATTGTTTTGTTTTTTTGTGTGTTTTTTTTTTTAATCAGATATACACAATAACAAATCTGACACTGCAGAGGCTAAATGCATGTTGAAAGCATATTGAATTCCCCTCAATTGTGGGTTTTCACACAGGTAATATGATGCACTAGGAGCCTCTTCTTCAAAATAAATGGCAGTCAAGGAGGGAAAGTGGAGTGATTTAATTTGGCCTGAACTCAGGTGTCCGCCAGCAGTGGAGGGTCAGTGACCTTTTTCAGGGGAAATAAAGGACAGTCATTCTGAGGTACATCTCATAAACTGTGAAATACATATTCAAGAGCTTATCCATAAACATCACCCTTGAGAGAGAAGTGGTGTCAGGAATATCAGCGTTCCATTGACCCATGCTTTCCTTAAGCTTCTGCGGCCCTCCACTTTTACATATATTACCAATGCAATCACAGGTTTTAGTTTTTATTTTTTTGACCGCTTGTTGTTGAAGTCACACACACTGACACACACAGACATATAAATCCCGATTCATATGTTTGTGCCAGACATGCTTCTGTAATCTCTTCCTCACCGAGAGGAAAATGCCGGGTGCTTTTGATGCTGGTTGTGATGATGCTTCGAGTTGGAAGCATCAGGGACAAAGTCATTACTTGGACTGCACCCTCACTTGAAGTTCCTCTTTGGAAGGAAACAAATGGCCTGGAAAAGAAATGAAAAAAAAAAAAAAAACTGAATAGAAGACTAGCTGTGAAAAGAGGATAGCCATTTATCAGCCACTCATTTCATGCCACTCTTGTCTCCCATACATGAAGCAGAAAAGCACAGTTGCTAGAATGCAGCTTGACTTTGAAAATGCCTTCTTAGCAACAGTTCAATGAATATGTATAGTTCGAGGTGAATAGAGGCAGGTCACACAGTTAGACAAGGTGACCTCGCTGTCTGACGCTTTTTCTCTCTGCTATTGAAACTCTGATGTTTTCATCTCCCGAGATTTTAATAAAACAATGTCCTTTGATTGCTAAATGCATTGTGTCCATTGTCCCAACAGAAAAGCAGAGGAAAGCTAATTTTCTTTCTTCTATCTCTCTCTCTCTCTCACACACGTTCACCTTCGGCCTGTCAGAAGCACTGGCCGTGTTCACGTCTAAGAAGCTTTTGACTGTTGTTCGCGTCTGTAGAAGATTGGTGGCAGTTATTGGTTTTTTCGTGGTGTTTGAGGATGCTTATTTATGCAGTTTGTTCCCCCGTCTGGTTTGAAGTGCTGGAAATCAGGCCCAGATGGTGTTGTTTAGGATACTAAAACTATAGATGAGTGTTCTGTCTGTTGACAAATCCTTTAAAGTGGCTTTGGTTGTATTTTGACTTGTATATGCTCTTTCTCTGCCGTACAATATGTCCACTTGTTGGTGATGTGGTCCCAGGGACATTTTCTGGTCATTGCTGTTTTTCAAACGGTTGCAATTGGACAGCGATAATAAATTAGAAAAACAAGTATGTAATATTCACAAAGATATAGAATTCAAAGGGAGAAGGGGGAGGGGGAGTGACATTAGGCTCATCTCGGATGTATTCACCATTTCCCTCATGATTCCTGGAAACACACAGCTTTGAAAAGGAGTAATTTAGTTTTGTCTAACATTTCACAGTAGTGTCTGACAGGATGCTCCGTCACGTGTGGCAAAGACACAGCTGTGACCTGCATATTTACCCTGTAAATAAGTCTAATTTGTCCACCCGTGCTCCATGTTTGCCCAAACCCAATTTCATCCTTTGCCCTGATTCGCTGATGTTGGAATGTACCACACAAGATGTATTACATAAAAGATGCAGCACATTCATGTAAAACAAAACAGAGCCATCAAATGCACTCACGCCGTCTTTGCATAGTTAAAGAGATACCTCTATTTGAAATGTGTATGTGGCAAGTCTTCATGTTTATGTAAAGTAGCACTGGAGCATTTTCTTTTTTAAGCAGACGGCTGATCGGAGGTCCTACTCACTGTAATTATGAGGATAACTTGCTCTGCCAGGCTTCACGACTAGACTGTTAATTACCCTTCTCATGCCTTAAGATTTGCATTCTTGCAGCTGGGGAACAGCGAAACTCAATGGGCTGTGATTGGATATATGTGCTGGCAGATTTCTTTCTATTTGCATTTGCAAGTCTAGACAAACGTCTGTATCAAAGCTTTAGAGATCTGAGTCCAGATTTGACTCTTTTCTTTTTATTTTATTTTATTGAGTTTAGCATTGACTAATAAAAACAACATTTCCTTTCAGCTCTACATGTGGTCACATGGAGAGATTTAAAAACACAAAAATAAATTTGTGGTCTAGTCTGGGGTTTTTTAATGTTTGGAATCACAAGTGGGTGAAAGTGTATCCAGGAAATATTGAACAATGTATTAAAAGAATGTGCTTTCAGAAAAGACTGGTCAGAAATCACAAAGAGATCAATTTCACATATTTAATTAAATTGACAGCTGTAATATTCTGTACAATTTACAACATCACAAAGTATTTTTCCGCCATACTATTTGACAAATATTTAAAATATTATTATTTTATTGCATAAATGGCTATTTGTACACATCCATATATGGCTGCTTTTATATTTCAAGAAGGGGGTCCCTCGCAAAAGGATCATAAATGAGGTGTTTGTGGCATCTGGGGGAAATTTTTCGGTTCATATTCTGGTACCAGTTCCGGTTCCACCTAACGGTTCCGGTTCCGGTTCCAATGAAATGAAATGAAATGAAATGAAATTAAATTAAATTAAATTAAATTAAATTAAATTAAATTAAATTTATGCATTTAGCAGACGCTTTTATCCAAAGCGACTTACAGTGCATTCAGGCCATCAATTTTTACATATCATGTGTTCCCGGGGAATCGAACCCTCAACCTTGCACTTGTTTGCTTGCTAGCGCAGTGCTTTACCAGTTGAGCTACAGGAACACTAAAATGAACTATAACATTAAACATTGATAACATTAAAATGAACTATTAAAAAATAGTGGCAAGGAAAACTGCACAATACTCAAGTACTCAATGCTCAATACTGTTAATACAATACTATAACTTACTGTCAACCTAATTTAAAGGTTGGCAATGTCGAAATTCAACATACTGTATATCACAGTATACGAATATTCATAGTTTGGGTATTGTTAGAAATTTTCCGGTTCTGGTTCTATTTAAATTTACTGTTATTATGTTTTATACTTATAACCATGTATAAACACTCTCCATAAAGCCCCAATTTTACAAATAATAATGCAGTCAGGAGATGGTGTGATGCAAAGACTGGTTTCCACATTTCAAACACTTAAAATGTATGAAACTTCCACTTTGTGTATCACTCTTGAAATGACCTGTACAATAAATAATCTATCCCTCATACTTACATACAATAGCAGTCTTTCATTTCTGTTATTTGGTTTGTGAAATCCGTTATGGGAAACGACGAATCTTCAGAACACCGTGTCGCACCAGAACAGTTTTCAGAACAGAAACTTGCTCACAGATCCGGTTCTGAATAAGATTCATGGCAGCTTTCATTGGCCAAGGCCTGCCCATGAGGCCGTTTGGCCGACATGTCAATCAACCAATCACAGTTTGTTTCGTTCATAGTCACATTTTGAGGCTTGGAAATCTCGCCACAATAACGGACCGGTGTGTAAAACTCTTGGACATATTTCAAAGATTCTATGCCACAAACATTAAGTATTTGACATACTTTTGAAAATCCAGTGTTTAGTTGATCCTGATAAGCACTCGCTGTCACCTTTGTAAACACTAGGCTTTCTTCTTTCGTGAGGGGTGTTTGGCGCCATGGTATCTTTGATTCCAGGCGGAACGTTAAAGACCACAACACACACATCTCGTGGAAATCCTGTAGAATTCAACCAATCCAATGATGACTTCAACAATCTTGAAGTTTTTCCACTTTATTGTGTGCCATATGCATCAGACGTTCAGCCAACGGTCCGTGGGCGTGACGTCTGAAGCTGAGATTAAGTCTACAACCAATTAGTTGAACGGTTTTCTTTTTCTTTAATTAATTTGTTGACAGTCTTCTTGTAAAAGTGTAAGCCTTTAAATGCATCCCCTTACCACTTCAGCCGTACACATTCAGGAATCATGCCAATTAAAAAAAAAAAAAAAACACATTCTGCTGCGCTCCATCTAGCTGTTTTTGAACACATCTTATGTAAAATAAATGCATCCATTTGGGGTCAAGTGAACATGAAACCAGCCTAATTATTTAGTCGATTAGTCGTTTATTCATCAGGCAACCCACCAACAAGTCAATTTGGAAAATAAGTAGTTTTGCACATCCCTTGAATATAATTTTTTCAGATTGTCTGCTTATAGTATAGTTAGGCCAGTCATATTTCTTAACAGTTACTGATATGTTTGTTAATTCAAGCTCCCATGAGCCCTTCCTCCAATCCTCCCTGCTGAGAGACCGTTTCTCATACTCTCTCATTACTGTACAGAATCATTGATATTCAGAGAGTTCAAAGAAGTGACTGTGAGTCTGCCTTCTAGTTCCCGAAGTTGATTAGATGCTAGTGCGGCACTAAATGAAATTCAATATGTCACCAGGAGTCATTTGTGGCCCATAGCATACAGCATTTAATAGTTTAACCTTTCTTCAACCACTGTTCTAGTGTGTGGAGATGTGTAAGGATGAAGGCTATAGTGAGTTTCTCTCAATGCTTTGTCATAAAAAGCACTTAGTGTGTGATGTATTTGTCAGAAAGGTTGTCCAGAACAAACTCAGCTGTAATATGTAGTAGCACCTGAATGTACAGCTCTATGAGAGAGTATTATTAATATTTATGAATGAAAACATGCCTGTGATTATGACATTGCTTCTGACATGTTTTGTGACTCTTTCAAAGTAAAATGTCCAATGAGTGGCACTAACAGAGAGTTGTCATAACATTGGATTGTTCAAGTAACATAGCATAAAACAAGTCTTTATTAATCAGTGATCTGCGTCTGCAATCATAGAATTGGTGTTTTACCGTTACTGGTGTTCATTTCAGCTGGAAACAGGAGTGAATTGCATGAATAAGTAACAAGTGAAAAGGAAACCTTAAACAAGAGATCTAGTAATATGATCCTAAATTGCACATATTTAGCAACCTGGCCCACACCACAATGTTTCCCTTAGTTCTGTTAGGCTCAGCACTTACGTATATATGACTTTCTCTTTTATAGGCTTGAAGGCAAACCTGTCCATTTAACTATAGTAAATGATTTTTCTGCATGAGGTGCCAGGATAGAATTATATATATATATATATATATATATATATAAAATAAAAAAAAAATCACAGCATGACCTTTGTGAATCAAACAGCCACTGTGGAACCTTCACCAAAAAAAAAAAAAAAAATTCGCAAAAAGGATTCACACACATGCAGACTGTGGAATTCATGGGAGAACTGCTGCCATTATGTGACTGACATTTTCCTTGAGGCTCTCTCACTCTCAAATTGTTGAGTTCTTTTCATAGACTGGATTTTTATAACTGCCATTTTGAGACATCGAAGATGACTAATCTAACTTGAGAATAAGCAAGGAAGAATTCCTTGTTTTGGCTGCTTTGAGGAATGCTTTTGTACATGATATTGCATTTGGTGTCTTATTGTTTGCTGATATGAAAGCTAGGATATGAATTTCAAATGGTCCATAAAAAAAATGTTATGCATAACAATGTATTGTTAGACATTTGATGTCAACGTGTAATAAATTTTGATTCAGTTTCCCCCATGAATCTTGAAGAGTGTGGTTGTTGATGGAATTATTTTGACTGAATGATGTGTGATGCATGTAAATGTCAGGTGGTTAAAGAATGTACATCCTCAAACCGGCATTCTGAAAATGACTCCTGTGGGTAAACATGCGTTCCCCACCCATTATTTTCTTTCATCAAGATGTGACAGTTCTCATCACACTTGAGATATGCGCTCACACAAAGCAGCTTGCATTAATGAGCACTGACTTCTAGTTGTTTTAGCAACCTTGCATTTTTATGAAACACTTTTTGCTAGAGCATGAACTAGAAATAATACATGGTGTGATTTTGATCTTGGCTTGTAGCCTGGCTTTGCCATATGTCATGACTGTCAGGAGCCACTAATCCTGTCCCGTCTACAACACGAGAAAAAAAGGAAAGAGCAGAAATACCAAATTTAAGCAAATGTCCTGGAAATGTAATGCTAATGTCAACATTTGCAGCAGTTAGCCCCTCTCTGAGCCTTAACCCCTGCCCCCTGCACCAATGTAGGCTAAATCAGTATGCTGGTAACATTTATGGATGAACGCATCTCTTCCTGTGCATATCACAATGATTCTGTTGTCTTTAACCATCGACTAAAGGATCAGGCATTAGCTTGACATACATGCTAGGCATCGAAACAAAACTCTTAGCCTTCTGGGTTTTAAACAGATTTAATTCTAGCCATGTAGATTGAACGACTAGATTTTTCGTCTTGTTGCCATAGTAGAAGACAGACTTTCTCCCAACTAGTTTGCAGTTTTTTGCTATAAACAGATAAGCAGCCTCCCATCCATCCAATTTGTTCACTCTAGAAGGTTCCTCCTGGATTCTCGATGTGCCACGGATGCTTTTCAGACCCACTGGAATTATTGATTGTTAGAAAGAGTTTTGATTAACCGAGATACAAAAATGACAAATCAATAGTAGTGCTTCAGTTCAAAGCAGTTGCTGATATTTGTACCAATTTGATCAAATTTGTACAATCAAATTTAAAATATACCAGTTAGTCTACAAAAAAACTGATGCTCTGGCAGAATATAGGCTATTATGGAAACTTCAGAATTTTCTTCCAAATATTTAAAAAAGTGGTTCAAGTATTGTACTTAAAAAAATAAAATAAAATAAGATAATGAAAAATAGGGCAGTTTCTGAATAACAATAGCCACACACACACACAAAATAAAAAAATAAACCTGAATATACTACATGTACTCAATAAATAAACAATAAAAATACAATAAATACAAAGCCCATATAAATAAATAAAGTAGATAAACTCCTGTGTCGTGGGATTATAGTGATTCATAAATCCCAGAGGAGTCAAATTTAGAAACACAAAACAAATGCAAACCCCAGAGGATTAACAATCTCATTTTCCAACTGGAATAAAGAGTGGATTGTCTTGCTTCCTTTGATACTTGCTAAATTACTCAATTTATTTCTTTATTATTTTTTTTATTATTATATTTTTTTTTTGCTGTACAGTCAGTGTGATGGTGTGCACTGGGGCCTTGGAGTTCTAGTCAGATTCAACCAGGCAGACTTTTGTGCTGCTCTTGAAATGGTGGATTGAAAGTCTCATGAGCCTTATACACGTGTGTCTGGATGTGTGTGTAAAGGTCATTATGTAAAGGTGAAATAGCACTGGGTAAGATTTACAGGTAGTAATGCTCAATTCAGTGAAGGATTGGTTGGGAAAGATACTCCTCAACAGAAGAGACCTGATGATAAGGCGATGTCCTCTGCCTTGCAGCGATTTGAAGATTATTCTGCTACAAAAGATGTGTGTCATGAATTATGGTGGATTTGATATTGTTAGGACTGCTTATGGTATTGAAGAATAGTGATAATCTCATTCAACAGTCTTTCAAAGCTTTTAAATTACACCAGAGTAGTTTATTTGTAACTGCAGTCCCTTTATTGAAATTCCCATAGAATAATTATGTGGAGTTGAAGGAGATCTGACCTTTTGGTGCTTCACAAACAGTGGCTGACAGACACACAGTGGAGAGGAGATTGGGGGAGGGGTGTTACATTAACTTTCATTGAACCAAACTGTCACTTTGTTGACATATAGTGTTGCTTTATTCATAAAATTGCATACTGCTGAAACAGCTAGATACATTTTTGTGCTACTTACCATTAAGGCCTGGAGCAGAGATCAAGGTCCCATAATGCAACACTCCTATGAACTGATTTCTATGGAATTTCTGTTAAAATATACAGTCATACAGATGTTGCTTACAGTTTTACAAAATATTTTTTCTAGCTCCTATAATAATTTTAAAGATGAAACATTAAATAATAATAATAATAATAATAATAATAACAACAAAGGTTTTATGATGTTTCTGTATTTAATAATTATAAAATAATTTATCTGTTAATTATATATAATAATTAACAGAGCCACAGTTTAAAGATCAAATTAATCTTAAGACTTCTAAATAATTGAGTGAGAAAAGGTCTATTAGTCAATACTAAAGTGTTTCTTTTCTTTACTGTGTTTCTTATTTTTTTATTTTTTTTATTTTTTTTAGAAACAACTAAATTAGTTTTACTTTAAAGTTCAACATTTTTAGTGTACGTTGTTAGTGTATAGCTGAGTTCAATGTGTAAATAACTTTTTCCAAAATAAATAAAGAAATTACCTAGATCTTTACGGTATACATTTTTAACACTGATGAGATTTTAAAGATTTTTGTAGATTACTCAAAAGTGTCTTTAACTGAAGAGTAACCCACATATAGACACATACAGATTTGAATTGTCTTGACATTGGTGATGGGTCATTTCCTTAATAGTGGCCCTGACAGACAAGATTTTTCTAAAGTGATTTAGGAATATGACTCTTTTACTTGAAGCTGTGCAGTTTCAGGTGTATGAGGATGATGTTATTTAATTATATATATATATATATATATATATATATATATATATATATATATATATATATATATATATATATATATATATATATATATATATATATATATATATATAGACAGAGAGAAAGAGAGAGAGAGAGAGAGAGAGAGAGAGAGAGAGAGTTTCATTTTCAACAAAGAAAGGTCCTAAGAAGATTGATAACAAGTGTGATTGTGTTCCCCTGACTACATTTTCCTTTGTTTACTCCCTGCTGATCTACAGGTCCGAGGTTCTGTGTTATTATATCACTGCCTTTTCCCATTTTGGATCATTTACACCTAATCTGTGGCTTGAGGCCGTCTCAAATGGGTCCTGCTGGTAGGTAGTTGTCACCAGATGTTTTAAGGAAGACAGAGTATCTTTGTTGAGTCAGCGGTGCATGGCAGGGGTGGACTGGTTCGGAGGATTGAGGACAGGCATCTCCTTGTTTTAACCACCTCTCAAGGTCTCTAAGCCGTAGTAAAAGGGGAGCTTCAGAGTCGAATTGCTTGTGTGGAGAGACAGATGCATTCTCTCTAATGCCTTTATAAAATGGTCCAAAAGCAGCTTAATACATATATATATATATATATATTGTGTTTTTTTTTTCGAGGTCAAAAATTCAGACTCTGCTCCCGCTATTATAGTTTTGTTTGTTAGTTGGTTTGCTTTCTTTTTCCTGGTATTAGGACTTTAAAATGTTTGCTTGGTCTAGAAACAGGCTGTGAAAATGCCATCAGTTTTGTTTTTTTGCAGTCCCTGCCCTCCACAATACCCCTCTCTGTGGAGGGATTAGGAATATAGGTTCAATGTCACAGTCTTCTGTTCAAATGAGTCTATGTCTTCATCATTGATAAGAGGAAATTGGACGCAGTGAAGTGCTCTCTGACAATGCTTTATGTTCCCTGCTTTTGATTTCCCTTTGCTCATGTTGTTTGTCCTCAACCCTCCCTTCCCCTTCGCTTCGTCTTGCTCATCACCTTGACATCTTCTGTGTTTGTTTAACAACCATAGAGACAGTTTCTGTTCTGCTGCCCGCACCCCAGAATGAGATCTGTTCAGTAGCTATGAAATTGTGAGTTTAACATATTGCTTTGTATTTTTGCTATTTTTGATAGCCTCAATCCTCCTTCAAAGTCATTCTGGCTGAGAAAACAGTCTACAATTGTGTGTGTGTGTGTGTGTGTGTGTGTGTGTGTGTGTGTGCGTGTGTGTGTGTGTGTGTGTGTGTGCGTGTGCGTGTATACACACATACAAAATATATTGTGGGATTGGATCATTTTTAACCCAGCCTTACACTATTATATAGTTTTTGACTTAATGTGACAGACATGCCTCCATTTCATTCTCAGTTGTGAGCCGTTCTGTGCCAGAGCAGCTGGGTAATCATTTTCAGTTTCTCTTCTTTTCAGTTGAGCAGACTATTGAAATGGCTCTGAGTTTTAATTTCTCTGTTTACCAATTCACTGAATTAACCTCTCCTCAGAGGAGATGCTTGGCGAAAAGGTATTAAAAATCGGGTGATGTTTATCAATGCACCATTTGCTTTTCAATCATCTTTGAAAAAGTCAAACAATAAAGCTGTCAGTCAAGTCGCTTTGGCAAGGAAGCAGCTTGCAGATGTTAGCAGTAAAGAGAGTGTTTTTGATAAAATAAACAACCTACATGGAAATTCAGAAGAGGGAATATTATTGAAATATGCCTGGTGATTTTAAATATCAGAGGTTGCGTTATCCAATAAGTTGTCTGGGCTCCTGGACGTGAAATGGCTCCCTATAAACACCCAAGTTAGCCGCAGTAGCATAATAGTCTCATTTCTCACCGTCTCCAGTGTCTCCCTACATAGCATTGATGGGATCCATGACTTTTTTGCCTGCTGTCCCACCAAACCTCAGGAATCCCGAGTGTTTTATTTTCCCTTTGCCTCAAATCAATTCCAGACACCGCAGTTCCCTGCTCCCTGGATCCTCCGGGACGGGGCTTCTGAAAACCCTGACTAGTCCTCTATTTTCCAGGAAATGAAAAGGTTTGGGAATGAGAGGCTTTGGCAGCGCCCCACCATTCACCTCAAAGCTGCTTAAAGAAAAATATGCAAGCACGTCTTCACGCTGACAGAGATATTCTGGGCCTTGTGCGTGAGACAAAAGAGAAGACACGGGGCCTTTATTAGTCTTGTACATTTTAATAATGGATTTAGTGTCTTGTGGGTGATTGAAGCTCTGAGTGGATGCAGCTGTCGTTAGTCAGTGTTTTTATAACCTAGTCATTAGTATTCTTGGGTATACAGTGAAGCTATGAAGTGCTTACTGGAATTGCATAATAACTGAAGACATAATTAGGATGTTATTGATGTGTAAAGAGGGGAAAAGAAGAAAGGAACAATTATCTTAAATTATTAGAAACCATGTTAAATTACTTTGAAGAAGTCAACTGAGAGGCTATAGAACTCCGGAATCATCATTCATGGCTGACTATTTTAAAGTCAGTCATGCTTACGTTTTTCCATAGACCCCAATGACTCCATTTAATACTGTCATGTACGTCTCCTTGAACTGATTATCTGTGAGCTTTTGTTTTCGTTCTCAATTTCCTTAATAATTGCCCAAGTATTATTCTTGTATTGCTTTCAGTTTCAATGCCATCGTCTTAAATATGTGCAGGGCTTGAAATGAATGATATTTCAGCACATTTAAACATCTATTCATGAAAATCAACACAGCTTTAATTGCTGTATTCAATTTTGTTATTATTTAATTTTATTTAGGGCTGTTTTTGGGGGGGGGCATGGCAAGAAAAGCACAGACTGGGTGGGATGATTTACTGATTGTTATTAATACATCCATATTTGTGCTTGCATGAATAGACAGAAGGATGATTTGTTGGCGGAGATGAATAATGAGAAGAAATATCATTACCAGGCATGTGCAAAAGCTGATTCTAGTGGTTAATAATTATGGCTAAAGCTGTAATGAGTTTTGATAGTTTGGTTGAGTGGCTCAAACACACGCCACACCAAATGTAGGCCCACCTGCGTATCTGTACACATCAGTGACTCTTACACTCTAATGAATGTTAGAAGTAGAAGCCGAATACATTCTTAGAGTTTGTTATCAGGACATTCTGCTGTTTCACTTGTCTGACGGAAGTTGATGTTCCATTGGAAACAAATACGCCTCGTAGAGTGGATAATCAAGGTATGCAGGGAATACAAGCACACACTGTTGCCTTTAGGCGTCTAACCTTCATGTTGTTCTAGGTAATATAAGAAGAGTGCTGAGCCTTGTTTGCCCTAGTAAGGTGATACTCACTTCTCTTTTCCAAGGGCACGTGCTGGAGAACAGACAGTGGCGGAGCCTTGGGCTCTTCTGAAATAACATCTTGAGAAAGTGTTAGGGTGTTCATCTCCGTAGTTCGACTTACAAGACTCCACCAGAGAGATCCAAGCAGCTCACTGGTTGTTAATAGCTCTGATTTTCCACTAACATGCAGCGGTGACAGCAACAGAAGCATCAAGCATCAACATCTCAAACAGCGGCAAAAACAAAGGCTTTCCCTCACATCCATAACTAAGAACCCTGGCCACAACTGTTCGCATATTCATAATCCAGACCTCTCAGAGGAAGTGCGGGAGGCAGGGAAGGAGAAAGAGGCATGAGCATTAGTCACCTTTTTAGAATACAAATCAGCTCTTTAGCCATGCACTGCAGCGAGCCAGGCTGAGGGATTTTTGTTTGCGAAACACCTCCACCGATTAGTCTCTGTAATTGAACGACAATTAAGAGTCAGGTTTCGCCCTGTGAGCACAACCGCTGACCAGGGGAAGTACTGCTGGGTAATGAGAAACCAAAAAGCTCTTTTATCCATGACAGCGTCAGGAAAGGCTTTGATGGCGGAACTTTGAAGTGAATAGATACGCATCTCAATTCCCAGGTCCATCACGAGCACGTGTAGTGTTTAAAGGTTATGACTTCCTGTTACATCGCCGCGTTGTAAAAGCCTTCTCGTTTTCATGCCTCAAACAGCAATTAGTCATTTGAAAGCAATTCTTTTTATTTCTGACTTTTGGCCATGGAATTATGGTAGAAAGTACAAAAGGTTTTAGCCTTCATCACACTTTTGTTTAGGGTGAGTCCACCACTGTTATGTGAATGTTTTAATGACACTCAGATCCTTAAAATTGCACGTTGACAGAGCTAAACACTTGAACAGCTTGGCTTATACTAGCACTCTCTATGATGTAGTGGCATTCAGATCGTTGGGTCTTGAGAGTTGGTCTTTAAGTGCCTAAGGAGAATGTGAAGATGAAGGAGCCGAATGAGAGGGGAGCAACCTTCACAGAAGTTCAAAAGTCTCAGTGGCTTTGAAAATACAGAGCTAGAGGGAAACTCACACTGTCTGGGTGAAACAAGTCTACTTAACGATGAAATGTGTAATTGTTTCTGTGTTTCTACAAAATTGTATCCACTCCCAGCTAAATGTCAAGAGGCAACTACAAAGACACAGCACATTAGCAAGTGTTGCTGGCAGAATAGTCCATTGTCTATTAGGGTCGGCCGATGTCTACACATTTATCATCGGACGTTGTCTACAGTGAAACATCTGTGTCTACAATCGGATGAGAGTGGCGTGGCACAACAAAATACTATAGAACCACTGATCTATAATAGAGATTCATTATATATAGATCAGTCAATAGAACTCAGTATAATCAGTGATGGTGTCTACACAAAAATTTCGAATGATTTTCAATGGTCACTTTGTTGCGTCTTTAGTCTTTAGCTGATGTGGCGTGGAACAACACGGAATCGCATCCGGTGTAGACACAGTGTAAAGCCTGTGTTATACTTTCTGCATGAGCAATCCGGACACGTACACGGACAGCGCGGACATGGACTACTTGTATTTATACTACCGAAAGCGTACGCTGATGGTACGCACCGCAGCAAACATGTGAACAAACAATTGCCCAGAATTATTGCACAACTGGCAGTCTTTATATTGTTTTATTGACAGATTGTACAGGTTTGAGTATCAACAGGCTTCTTCACGCAGCCTGCGCATGTGCAATGGTGCTTTTGAAGCCTATGAAAAATAGGAGGCATACAGTCATCTGCTCAGAGCCTCCACACACTCTGTGATGATGATTTTTACATCACGCCTACCATAGTGGAGCCTAGTGAACTAATGTAACACAGCCTTACGGAGAGATGACTGAGAGTGATGGCGAATGATTTGCAGTTCCTCAGACAAACATATAATCTTGTAAAATGTGTACTGCCGCTCCACAGTATAAATAGATTGCGTGCGATCGGGAATATCGAAAGTCATAATGAAACTAAACAGTGATCGTTGAGGGGGGGGTCTTGATTCCAGTGTGATGTGATGTCTATCAGCCATCGGTGATGGATGATGGCATTATCTATCAGCCCAACCCTATTGTCTATATAGTCAATATAATGATGTATGAAGTAAAGCTGACACAGAAGTAACTTCAAGCAGCTTTCTGTTGGTAAATGTGGCAAATTTATGTGACCAACTACAAATCTGTGTAAGGGAAACTTTTGCCGTCATTCAGAATTCTCAATTGCATGGATTCCCATTGAAATGACTGTGTTTTGCCTGCAAATATTCTCCAGGTGCACCTGAAGTCAGACATTTGTACATTGAGCAGTGGTATGAGACTAGGGCAGGACAATCTGTATATCCTTTCATTATTTCCTTATAGTACTGTTAGTGGTGCTATAACCTTTAAGCATTCTTGGTTTTTCGATCAAACCTATAATGTACTAATATGAATGCTGTGATTAATTACATTCAGTGGAGCATATTCTGCAAAGGCTTTATTTTGATGGTGCCCCATTGGACATTATTCTGATTAAGTAACTTTGCAAGTACATGGCAGCATATTCTACTCTCCATAACCCATAACCCTCCATAACCCTAACCATGATGTAAGTTACTCATAGAGCACCTACAAATGTGAACTATCGAAATAAAAAGTAACTACTTATGTGCTGTTGATATGCATTCCCTCAATATACACCAGGGTAGAAGGCACCCAAGTTTCTTCTACACATCTGTAAAAGCTTCAAAGCCAGCAACCAAACCAGCAGGCAGTACTTGAGATTTCTTTTAAACTCTTGAAAATATAGAAAGGGAGAATATTGAGATTATTTGAATGTACAGTCTAACATGGTTTAAAATACCACCCTTAACAGACCATCAAAAACCAGTGACAGAAACTGGAGTTGGATAGCAAATCAAAAGGCACTGCTGGATATGAAACACCATGTAAGTGTATACTTCAAAAAAAATAAATAAATAAATAAATAAACGGTGTAGAGGCTAAATGAGTGTGAGAGTGAGTATTCTGTTAGGTTTACGAAAAAAAAAATGGCAGCTGTGCTTGACAGAAAATCACTGTAAAAAAACAAAAAACAAAATGGTGACATTGTTTCATGTATTACAGGATGGCATAATGGTGCCTGTATTTTTAACAGCTTACAATTCAAAGAATAATGCTAATATATAGTCCACTTGAACTACCAAATTGGCTTTACCTTAAATGTACCAATAACCACCATAATAATATGGGTAGTATAACAAAAACCCACATGCTGAATCAGAGTAATCATGAGTGGCCAAGAAGAAACAATTATTTATATAAAATGCGATGAGTGGCAGAGTCATTTCTGGGAATGACTATTTACAGTTTTGCATTGTTACAGCAACATTTCTATTTATGTCTGTTTTCAAGCAGCTAATTTGCAGTAGTAAACAGAATTGGGTGAACTCTTCTTCCATTAAGCCTAAATGAATGCATCATGTATTGTTACAATTGAGAGGGTGAATTTAAATATGTATCCTTTATTACAAAAATTACAAAAATCTAACTTTTCATTGGAAAATAAGAATTTAAAATGCGAGATAAATTGTATGATTTTTTTTTTTTTTTTTTTTCATACACATTGGTTCACAATTAATCATTCATCAATACTTTTTGGAGCCTCCTTTTGCCAAGAGAACAGCTCAGAGACTTAATTTATAATGCCTGATAAGTTTGGAGAAAACCTGACAAGAGATCAGAGACAATTCTTTCATCCAGGATCACTCCAGACTCTTCAGATTCACAGTTCCATGTTAATGCTTCTCCTCTTCAGTTCTCCACACTCATTTGCTATATAGGTTCAGCTCTGTGTTGGTATTAAATTGAATCCATGATGTCATGTATCTAAATAAGATATCCAGGATCTCCGGCAGAAAAATAGGCCCACAACATTGTACACATGGGATACCTTTTTATCCATGTATGCACAAAACCCATCTTGAGTGTTTGCTGCTTTAAAAATCTGACCATAGAAGCCAGTCGTATCTGACAACTGAATATGCTGGATGCTGTTTTAGGATGAGTTAAGACGGGGTTCTTGAAACCCATGTGCTGATGCAGGGGCTGTTTGATTTTTTTTTTTTTTAGGCTTTCTGACCCCAAAAAGACTCTATTAATCTCTGCTGTTCTCCAGCTGTGATCCTTGGAGAGTCTTTGGCCACTCAAACTCTCCTTCTCACCATGCATTAGAATGATAGACACACTTCATATCCAGACATATTTGTTTAATCTTTAGTTGACTGGAACCTCTTAAATTATTGCCCTGATGGTGGAAATGGGGATTTTTAATGCTTTAGCTCTTTCCTAACGGCCACTTTCTAAATTCATGAAGTTCAAAAAAATATATTCTATTAATTTTACTATATAATACATATGTAACTCCCCTTTCCATAATTATTTATTTTTTTATCAAAGGTCATGTCCCATGAATATATTTTGTAAATTTCCTAACATACATGTTTAATTTTTGATTAGTGATATTGCTAAGAACTTACTTTAGACAACTTTAAAGGATTTATAGTTTTAAATGTGATTATTTTGTGTATTTGGTGTAACAGAATATGTTGACATGCTTTAATGTTCAAAAAACACATTATTTTTCAAATAGCGCAGTCTTCTCTGATTGGCCATCTGACCCAATGCATTGTGATTGGCCGAATGATGCAAAAGCCACTTTAGTGTAATATCTAATGTATACATGTGCACATACTGAAGATACAAATACAATTTTAGAGAGTCATGTGAAAGCAACAAGTGTAGTTGCTGAAGATCCAAGCATCCAGTAGCATATATCACATATACATGGATATGAATCATCTTTATGGATTTACAACACTTTTACCCTGGTTTGCTTTTGCCTAATCCCACAACAGAGAATGTTACTGAGAGTAAAAAAAGAAAAAAAAAAAAAAAAAAGAAAGAAAGATAGAGGGTGGAAATGAGTGAAAAATGAAGTAGAGCTGACCACACCATTTTCACATTAGTTTGCTCTCAAGCCACCTTTCATTAGATACCAAGCTTGTGGATGGAGATCCAGAGATTCAGAGTGTGCTTGCAGCTGAATTGCTGTAATTTTCTTCTTTTGTTTAGCGATAGCTACTAAAATTCAGAAACCAACAGGGTAAGTGGCTGTTAACTGAAAATACTGTGCACAGAACAGAATAAATGTCTTTCACTCAGGTCTCAGTCTTCCACAGAAATAGCTTCACTTCTGATTTCAAGTGTCATTCCATAACCCTTCTTCTCCTTCGCTCTCCATTTCCTTTTCTCCTTTTCCTTCCGCTGTGGGAAAATATGATAGGAAATTAGATTCTTCTCAGACTTCTGAATGCTTGCAATGGGCCATGACAGAGCTTCTGGATCTGGTTTGACATGTCTCCTAAGGATTCAGAAATCTATTCATCCACCCATTCATCCGTTTATTTGTTTTATATCTTTATACTAGTTCAGCCAGAGGATCACTTCCAGTGCCTTTCAGATTTTTGCAGTTTCTTCATTTCATCCCAAGGCTCTTGCAGTGGCAACTGAATCTGTAACTCTGATTAAGGTCTTGGCATTTTATAGTCCAGAATTCAATATTTAGTTTAAGGCATGTGTAATATATTCCACTGAATATATCCCACTAAACTAGTAATTATAGGCTTTAAGGAAGGGTGATCATTTGTGGTTCCAAAACATTGAGGCGTTTTCTTCTCTTGTCCTCCATTAGGCGTAACAGTACACGCTAGCAGTTTCTTTGTTGAAGAGACAAACAAATGCAGCTGCTCTTAAAATACATTATTTGCCTTTTATTTCCTCCCTCAAATATGTTTTAAGATGCTAGAGCTTGAGTCGTTTCAGCAGAGACACACTTTGACGTCCTGCCGATTAAAGGTCATGATAAATAACGATATCCCTTTTACAGATGTTCCAGACATTGCAGGGTTGGTGAATCATTTACCATCTCTGAGTGACTCTACAACTGGTTTGTTATACAAATGTTTCAGTAAAAACAAGAATAGCTCTGGGGTTAGAACATTTACTGTAATTTCTCAATGTTTTTATAAATCATCAAGTGGTTTGGTTTTTGAGACAAAGAGCATGTACCCCTAATGACTACAAAAACACTGAGTACTATTCTGAGAAGAATGGTGTGGGTTGCATGACGGGGTCTTCAACCTTTTTTTTTTTTTAGATCCCTTGGTGGAGAGAGGGAAAATGGCCAATAACAGCACGCATATATTGCCATATCAATTTATTTTCATACTCTGTTATGCTTACTGTACATTGCAAAGCCATTGAAATCATATCTGTCAAATGTACAGTCATATTCTTGTAATTTTCTAAATGTTAATGAGTGAAAGACAATGAATGTTTAGCATAACATGGACCTCTTAATTTCAATTTCACTGAATAGCATGCTTTTGGGTATGCATATATTAATTTTGTTTTTACAAAAAGCTTGTTTGAGATCTAACAGTAATGTGCAGACTCCATTCAGTGCCACCACAGACCCCAACGAGGTCACACATCTCCTGATAGTTTGAAACATGATAGTTTTACCTGAAATTAAGAGACAGAATACTTTTACTGAAAGGTGAGACACAATTATCAAGTGTTTCTGAATACAGTATTCAGTTCTGTACATCTCAACTTCAAACAAGGATATTTTTTGTACTTTTTTTATTTATTTAAGAAATTTATATTTTAAAGGACATATTAAACTGATCACAAGTAATAATAAACTAAATTCAGCTGTGCCATCATGGGAATAAATTAAATACTACTACTACACTACAACTAATAAAAATGATTAAAAAAAAAAAGTTATTTTAATTTGCAAAGTTATTTTACAATATTAGATTTTTTTTTATCAAATAAATGCAGCCTTTGTGAGAATAAGATACTTATGTAATAAATAAGTATAATAATAATAAAATATATATTGTTCAGTGTAAATGCTCTGGATTCCTAGTGCTTGTAAGAAGCACTCTTGAGAGGAAGAGTTTAGATGCTTTACAACCATAGAATTGTTTTGAGAACTGATCAGTATCGGCCGATACTGATACCGATACAGATCCAATACAAACTTTTTTTTTGTCAATATAGAATTTCTATACCTGTGTGTTGATCTGATTATCACTCCTTTATGTGTAAAACACAATCTACTATTCTATTATATTCAATCTGCTATATTACAATTTCATTTGAAAGAAAAATTAAAAAATGAAAAACAAATATATATTCATAATCTATGACATGAATAATATTATAAACTAGGTTAGTGGATAATTCAGCAGCAAAAGCTATGGGAGCACAGTCATTTTATAAAATCAAAACTTTTATCAAAAACATTATTTAGTGGGGAATAAATAAATGTGTTGAACAAAATCTGGTAAAATGTCACCCATTGCTATTTGTATTGCAATTCATTTGTATTGATGAATGAAATAACTGTGATTGGTTGTTTGACATGTTGGTCAAACAGCCTCAAATGCGGTTCCTGGCCAATGAAAGCTGCCATGAATTCCAGACCTTCAGGCTATGCAAGACTAACCTAATTCTGACATTTTGGTGGCTGGTCAATAATGAAAGGAAGGGGTAGAATGTCTTCTTTCTCTTGCTCCGATGCCAATTTACAGAGAAGAGCAAAGCAATATAATGTGATCAGGGCCTGACAGTATGGAGGTCTGCCTCAGTTAGGGCACCCACTTTCCTAGTTCTCTGCTGGTTGCACTTTATTTTGGGAAATATTTACGGGCTTTGCTTTGCAGACTGGCAATTGGTTAGGATTTGTTTTCTGTCTTGCTTATCCACCCCTCTGGTGCCTTTCACACTCTAACAGACCCCTCCTCCATATGTGTGTAAAGTGAGGATTTGACTTACTATGATTAGGGTAAGGATGGCGGAGCGTGTGTGTGTGCGTGGGTGCAGCGGCCCACCGTAGCTGTTGTCAGAGCTAAAGGTTGTTAGCGGCTCAGTGGATGAGAAAATACCCAGCAGGCTGCACTCCCATACCACATCCGCCTACACCCAGACAGAGAGCGATGGACGGACTTTATGGGATTTCACCCAACACCTCAAGTGGTTAATTACTGGATGTATAACATGACATGTGTTTACACACAATAAAGATCTGGAAAAGTATGGTATTGACAGTTGTTAAAGAGCAGGTATTGTGTGACTTTTATATTAGGAATTTGATGAGATGTATATTCATTAATATTATTTAATATTAATAGTTGAGTTAATTGTATTATACACCTCTGTGGTCAGTAAGATTTGAAATGCTTTCGAAAGATTTTTTATGCTCACCCAGACTGCATTTATTTCTATTAAAATTATTAAAATATATTTTAAAATGCAATTTATTTCCATGATGACAAAGCTTAAAATTCAGCAGCCATTACTGGTGATTTGAGGCTCAAGAAACGTTCTTATTATTTATGTCTGCTTAATATATTTTTTTTTTAAACCATGACATGTTTTTTCAGGATTGTTTTATATATATATATATATATATATATATATATATATATATGTATGTATGTATGTATGTATGTATGTATGTATGTATATATATATATATATATATATATATATATATATATATATATATATATATATATATATAAACTGCATGTATTTGAAATAGAAATATTTTATAAGTTATATTGTAAGCTTAATAATTTTCACTAAAAGTTGAATAGAAATACATACAATTTCACAATGTATTTGTCTTTGACTTGTCCCGCTTTTGCTTTAATGAGATCTGCACTCAAGCTGCACGAACTCCCCAGGTGTGTTTGTAAAACCTGATGATCAAGGTTTCCAGCTTGATTTGAGCCAAAGAACATCTTGTGCTTCAGTGGAAACAAGAACATATGACTTTTCTAAGAACAGCAAGAACATCTGAAAAGGATTTCACCTGATCAATGACACAAATTCTCTTTGTGACCTAGTAATAGTGCAGAACGTTTTGCCTCAAAGTCTCATTAAATGTTTTATTATCCTGACATTTTCAGTGTACTGTTTAGGCTTTATGTAGACAGTTTAGACCTGTGTACCCTACTTATTCTTTCTCATATGACTAATGGCTTTTTCTCCATTTTTGTTTCAGAATCGGAGCAGAAGAACGAGTGGAAAAGCATGACTTTGTGATGGATCTCAGAAGTCAAGTCCAGTGAGGTCTCCTTCTGTCCCCCTCGACCCCTTTAGAGACCACACCTTCCAGTGGACCCCATTTCAAGGATTCTCTCTGGATTTTGATACCCACAGGGGGAAGGCCCAGAGGAAGTGGACAGTGTGGGCAGGATGTGGGAGGGACTGAGGCAGCAGGTGTTCTTCTTGTGTTTGGGGGCCGCACTATGGAGCGCTGTAGCAGCAGCGACATACAGGGTCTCAGGGCCACGGGAGCGTGGCCACCGCCGCCATCTCTCTTTACACAGACACAGGGAGAGAGGCAAAGAAGGCCAGGTGCTTCACCGCTCCAAACGGGGCTGGGTCTGGAACCAGTTCTTTGTCATTGAGGAGTACACAGGCCCCGATCCCGTCTTAGTAGGTCGGGTAAGTAGAAACAAGGAACATCTACGTCCATCTCATGTCGTCCTACTCCTCGTTCTCCATCTCTCTCCCTCTCTTTTTTTTTCTCTTAAGGTTATGTTGTGAATGAAAGTCATTGGGGTTTTCATTACAGACAGAGTCCTTGCAATATCCTCCATTTGTTCCACAAAGGCAATCAGTGGCCCACTTGATTAAAGGTTATAAATTGGATTTCCTTTTTAATAACAGTGCAGTCCCCGATGGTTCTTGCATAAGGGAAATGGACGATTTATGGGCCTGTCGGATAGTTACATAGCAAACCCGCAGCACTTTGGCCTTTAAACTCCCACCTGAACCCAAGTAGAGGTTTAGACTTATTGAGTGGGCATATTCTGTGTCAGGAGTTTAATTTCATTTTAACCTGCATAATCAACATCCCTTGATTCGCATCAGCTCTATACAGTTTATGTGTGTGCAACATATAAACAGTCATACATTACAAAAATGAGGTTTGTTCTCATTTTCGAATGAAATTAATGTAGACTTGCATTCACTAGAGGAATGTTTCCCTGTTGAATTCACCATCACTACAGTCAGCCGTCAGGGTGGATATTACTGTAAGATACCACTGTGTTAATGTGATACTCTAGAGGAGATGCTATCGCTGAAAACCAGCCAAAAAGCTTTCTACTTCAAGGCAGCGTTCTTGTTTGACCTGCCCGCTGTTGATGGAAACCTCTCACTCGCATGCCCTTTCTCTTCTTCCAGCTTCATTCGGATGTAGATTCAGGAGATGGGAACATTAAATACATCCTTTCAGGGGAGGGAGCAGGCACTATTTTTGTCATTGATGACAAAACGGGCAACATTCATGCCACAAAGACACTGGACAGAGAAGAGCAGGCCCAGTACACCCTGACCGCCCAGGCAGTGGCTCGAGACACCAACAAACCCCTCGAACCTCCCTCAGAATTCATTGTCAAGGTGCAGGACATCAACGACAATCCGCCGGAGTTCCTTCACGCCCCTTACTATGCACGAGTGGCTGAGATGTCCAATGTTGGTGAGTGCGAGCCTCTGGAAAAGCGTATTTGTCAGCTTCTTTCTCTTTCTCTGTGAGCCCACACCTGACAGCTTGTTCCTCATGCATTATTCAAAAGAGCTGAAATCTGACTCTCAGAAAGTGAGTCGGTGCTCTTGTTGCAACTCTTGTTTTGCGACTGCTGGCTTGTCTGGGTGTGTGTGCGTGTGTGCACGCATTTGTTTGTGTGCATGTATTTGTTTTTACTGCATTTTCACTGTGCAATACATCATCAGTAATGCTCTCCTGTCACAGGGTAACGATCTGTTACCCCCAAATGCTCACCTAATACTACTGGGAACTTCCAAAGGCTAGTTTTGCCCAGGTCAATTCCTTATATTTTTAGACAAGTTGGTAAACATGCTAGGTAAATTGATTTGAGTGTGTAAACGGAATTAGATTTCATGGAAATGAGCCCTGCTGAATGCAAAACATTGCATGCACAAAGCAGAGGCAACGGTTTGTATCGTCTAGCTTTAGACTCTAAAATATTCATGTTGCCTTAAAAAAAAAAAAGGTTATTCAAGATCAACTTTATAACCTGAGAAATATCCAAGTTGCTAGTCGCTCTCTTATATCTGTTGTGAACTCCGGTGAGAGGTGTATCTTAGACTGTGAGATCTGTGCAATACCCAAAAGCTATCCCTATCGTGGTTGATGTGTGCTGTACTTTCTCTTCAGGTACTTCAGTGATAAAGGTCACAGCTACAGACGCAGATGACCCTACATACGGCAACAGCGCCAGGCTGGTCTACAGCATCCTGCAGGGCCAGCCTTATTTTTCTGTGGAGCCACAAACAGGTACAGTCATCAGTAATGATATTTTCACTGGTTCGATGTTAGTTCTGTGGAGCCAGCCATGCATTCCGATATGCATCATGAGCAATTTCAAATCATGTTTGGCTTCTATTCATTTGTCACGGTATGAGAAGTGGGAATGAAGAGGGTAGTCCTTTCATGCTTTGCAAGAGCACCTTGCGTTCTCTGAGCTAAATGAACCCGTGGTCACATTAGTACAGTGTCCCGGTGGCAGTGGAATCCCCTACAGCAGTCAGAGGAGATGGAGCAGATGCTGCTAATAAACTGAAGCTCGGCGTTTTGCTCGATCATATTCAGTGCTGCTCATCTGTGTCGTACTAACAAAACCATCCTATAACTATTAATAGTGCATTTGTGGTAAATGCTTCAAGGACCTCAAGAATGAGCAAAATAGCCACATATTTTCCTGGTCTGAAAGCTGATGTGAAGAGTATAGTGCCAGCTGAAAGCTAGAATTTAATTTGACAGCACTATCCTGAAGTGTAGGACCAAGGCCAGTTGCCCTACTGGATAAAAGCTGTCTGTCTATGACACGTGCATGGTAGGATGTGTAGAAGATGGTACATTATGGCCTAAGAGCAGTATGCATTTATTATAGTTTGTAAATGTACTTCTGTAAATAGTAACATATATACAGTAGAAATTGAAGATTAAAAATATACAGTAGAAATTGAAGATTAAAATTATCCAGTATTAAAGACAATACATTTTGCTAAGTAAGCTCGCACAATATATGTAACATATTTAATAAGGAGTCATTGATTTTAAATACTAAATCAGTTATTCTATGCAAATGCATGCATTTTGACAGATTAGTTGAATGAATAATGACAGTCAAATCAAATAACAGAATACAGTTGTACAACTGAATTTAACTTGTAATTTAACAGATTGTTGTAATAGCAATAATGTGTACATTTCGACTAATTGAGTTAGCCTATAGGTCATAATGAGCAATGGAAATGTTTGAATAGTGCATGTAATATTTGCTATGACAAAAAAAAAAAATCAATTCTAACTGTTCAGATGGAATAAATCTCATAAAAGTTGATGAAACGTCATATCAATTAATAAGAGCTTAAGCGTTCAAGAAATCAATGACTGGATAGTCAATGGTCTTGGGTCCATCTTATGTTTTATGTGTTTTATGTGTCTATAGGAATCATTCGAACTGCTCTCCCCAACATGGACAGGGAGGCCAGGCAAGAATACGATGTTGTAATCCAGGCCAAGGACATGGGTGGACACATGGGTGGTCTGTCAGGAACCACTCAGGTTAAAATCACCCTGACTGATGTCAATGACAATCCTCCAAAGTTCGCTCAGGGTGAGAGAATGTATTCTTCCAGCTGTGAATGTTCCCTTCTTTCTATGTATTTCTCTCTTCCCTTATCTCCATCTCTCTTCCATCCATCATTTTTTGTCCCCCTCTATCCTTGTCAGATTGTATTATAGTCACTGTGACCATGCCTTGCTCTTTGGCTGGCTACACACAACATTACTATGACCTCTGCTATGCATGCACCAAGGGAGGAGAGTTTTCTTTTAGCCAATGGACAGCTCTTTCTTCTCCACTCTTCAATCCTCAAACCACATATCAACATTGACAAGCCCTCAGGGACCAAGTCAGAATCTGCTAATATGAGCTACAGATGTTAACATGAAAATATCACAACTTAATTATTCAATTGTTCTTTAAACATTTAGCACGAGCACGATGACATCAAGTTTCTCGAGCATGAAAGGCTGGATGAAATATTTACTGTGTTGTTGTATACAGATGAGTGCAGGAACGGGCTAGTGTGAGTTAGTGCTCACGTGTTTCCAGTGTGACATCAAACTGCACACTAAGCACATCGATTTTATCTGTCTTTTGTTAAAGAAATCGTCCCTATAAATCTCCACCGAGCTTTTGCTTTTTTGTGCACTCGGACCCTCAGGCTCAATAGCAAAGGGCCTTCAAGCTTTTCCCTGACTTAAGCAGAATGCGGCATAGTCCCAGCGCTCCGGCTCCTACACGAGCCCCGTTTTTGGTGTTGGTAGAAACTGTGATTCATGGACCAAAATAAACTGTACATTGCAAGGTTATTGCCCACAATGAGTAGCTTAGGCAAGCATATCCTTAAATCCAGCTTGCTGGTTTTGAGCCGACTGCATGATGGAACATTTCAGGAGCAAGCTAGATTTTTTCATGTGGACACCAGCTTGGCTCAGAGCACAGGTGAGAATGTAAGCTTCAGATTCTTTTATGTGGCTCTGCTCACGCCGAAAAATGCAGCTTTTAGGCTCGATATCGATTCCCAGAGTTGTTTGCACTGTCCAAAACGGACTTTGACACGCGTCAAACTTAGCTCCCCCCCAAAAAAAAGTGTAGATGAAAATTCTCCTTTTCTTTTTTGGTCTGTCGAAGGTCTGATTGAAAAAGCAGACCTCTTTGCACGCCCTGGCCTTTCTCCGCGAGGACTTCCTCCCCATGTGGGAGTTATTTTTGTAGAGGCAGCTGAAGCCTTTGGCTCTCAGCAGACAGGGAGTGGAGCCATATGGTCCTTCTGCGAGCTCCAGCCTCAGGCAGGTGTCTGTTATAGTATTCATACACCCACCCACATACCCATACAGGCTCACTCGAGCCCACAAATATACATTTCACACATGCGCTCCTGATCTCACCAGCTAAGAGCTCACAGGTGTCAGGCAGCTAGCTGAAGGTAGCACCGGCATCATGCAGCGAACCGGCTTTCCATTCCCGAGTGGGGAGTGTGATCATGATTTTTCTTGCCTGTGACTCAGAGATATTATAAACCATATTACCCGCCCACCCCCTTTTTGTTTTTCTTGAGAGCTCCCGGGACTCATTACTCTTCTTCACAGGTGTTTACGCCATGGCGGTTTCAGAGGACAAGGTTCCTGGCGAGGAGGTGGGTCGACTGAAGGCCAAAGATCCCGATCTGGCAGAGAACGGACTGGTGGATTATCGAATCTTAGAGGGAGATGGCATGAACCTTTTCGAGATCACCAAGGACTCGGAGACCCAGGAGGCAGTCATCAAACTAAAGAAGGTGGAGTGTGTGAGAGTGCCAAATATGTATGTGTGAATGCAACTTCTAGTTACATATGCGCAATTGTCAAAAGGGGAGGGGTGTTTCGAATATTGAATTTCTCTGTCCACCTCTTAGTATCTTGATTTCTCTTTTTGAGGAATTGTTTGCATTTTAGCTTATTTGCTTGGTCATTTGTGTTCCTATTTGCATGGACGCTCAAATATGCAGTCTAAGTGCAAGACTGCTGGGCAGTTGGGGTGATTTTTCACCGTTTTCACTCTGTAATTGCAGTGACATTGCCCATCCCTTTCCTATTATATCTGAGATGAGCATTGACTTTCATGGCTGATTCTCTCTGTCCATGTGAGGGAAGCTCATCTGGGCCGTGCTGCCCGGGTTATTCCTCCCCTGCTCTGAGGGCCTGGATTATGCAGACAATTACACAGCCATTCGAGTTAGGCTGCCGCCCATCCGTACCCCCACCTTCCGTGGCCGAGAGAAAACTCACATCGCACCGAGAAGCCTTCTAGCCACTAACCAACTTTAGCCTGAGAGCCAAAGAGACCCAGTCTGCAGCCGTAACACTGCCACCTGCTGGTGATACTTTACCCTTCACCCTCACAGCTCAAGATGTCAAATGATCATCCGCAGAATGATTATTAGAAAGGAAGCATACTGCAGAAAAGAAAACGTAAGAATTATTGCTGCTTGAGCTGTGTAATCCGGTGAAGCATCATCATATTGTGAATGCTGTTTGTGTAAAGGAGGTGTGTATGATGCAGGAAACGATTGAAGGGGGATTTTGTCAGCCTCGTTTCTTTTTTTTTTCTTTCTTTTTTTTTTATGCTGTGGCCACAGCAGTGCTTTTTCAGCCGAGAAGGTTATAAGGAGGGGATGAATCATGCAGAATGGTGAGAGAACAGACAATACGGCATGCCAACAACAATCAGCTTGACGCAATACTGCTTCACTCAATAACACAATGCCTCGCTGATACACCTCTTGGGAAATCATCACCTTTTGCTCTTCAAAGCATGTTGAAAATTAAAGTCGAAATTACTGACGGAATTGCCAGGGTTTTAATCAAGTATTCTGTTTCAACTGCAGGCTGGCGACGCAGGCTGAATATTAAGAGGAGACGTAGCATTATTGTGAATATTATCTGCTCCTGATTAGGTTGGAGTCGGGAGTTATTAGGTGCCAAATAAAGGATTGTTGTAGGAGAGAGAGAGAGGGGGACTGCTGTTGTCAGGATAAACAGAATAGTTTTCGACCTGCTGGAGGAAACAGCTGGGTCATACTTGATTCCAGCGTCGGCAGCTCCATTAAAAAGATCCAAAGAAAATAAAAGCAAGAAAAACAACTTTCAACCAATCAACACACAACTACCTGGCATGTGTAGGTGTGAGTGTGTGTTTGAGTTGATATGTACCCTTTATGTGTAATTCTCACTTGGTAATTTGTGACCGAGAGGTGTGACGGGTGAGACAGGCTAATCAGAAAACAGTCGGATGTGTGAAAACTGGTAATGCAGGAGGACACGAGCGGACCCAATGACTGGCCGCTTGAGCACCATTTTCTTTCCTTTTTTTCATTGTTTTGCTTGCACCTAAATTGCATGAGAATTGTGCCTTTTGAGAATTGTAAAGAATTGGATTCTGTAACGGAATGATGTCTGCATATTCGAATGCTTTCTCATTTCAGCTTCTTTGTAGATTTGGTCTCCTTCCAAAATGTATAACAACAGTGCCCTCTAGTCTGCTTCTTTTACACTTTTCCCTCATTATTATTATTTTTTTATTATTATTATTATTTTAGATGTATTCCAGTGTTTATTTTTCTGTTTCATTTCAGTTGATTTATTGGTAATCTATTTTTTCTTTTTTCTTTTTTTAAATTTGTTTCGCTCAGACTCATTTATTTATTTTATTCACCTTTGGTTCTCCATGCAGTCCAGAAACAATTTACAAAAGGGGTCATTGTCATATTAAAACATGTTGAGTGATTTCTGAAAGTAACGATATATTTTTTTTTTCCTATTGACAGCTTCCATCAAATTGAATCACTAATTAGTTTTCTGACCTCTTGTTTTCAGACTGTGGACTTTGAGACCAAGCGATCATACACACTGAAGGTAGAAGCCTCCAACCCACACGTGGACTCCCGTTTCATTGCCTGGGGTCCATACAGAGATACTACCATTGTGAAAATATCAGTAGAAGATGCAGACGAGCCCCCGACATTTATGGCTCCCGGCTATAACTTTGAGGTGGAGGAAAACGCCCCAGCAGGCACTCTGGTCGGCCGCGTGCATGCCAAAGACACCGACATCATGAACAACCCAATCAGGTACCAAACCACTTCCCGTAAAAAGAATCAGATTACTTTTGCTTTGGCCGTTTTTTTTTTTTTTTTTGTCTGATGACAGTCATTAAAATGTTCAGGGAAATTTGATTTATTAGATATGATTCAAAGAGAGCCTGAGAAAGAAATTATTTATAATTTATTTTTTATTTTTTTATTTTTTAATATATCATCCCAGATATATGATCCCACGCTACACAGACTTGGAAGAGTTTTTCATCATTAATCCTGAAGACGGCATTATTAAGACCACAAGGCCTTTAGATCGGGAAACACAAGCTTGGCACAACATCTCCGTCAGTGCTACAGAGATTGGTAGGTCACTCATCTCTTTCTTTGGGCTTTTAAATAACAGAGCAGCCTTGCATGTTGTATTTTTTTTCCCTCACCGAGCTCTTCAGCTCTCTCTGCACCCTGCTCTTATGTGGTTGTAGTGTCGCCAGGCCTCCTGCATGATTTCAGAAGAGACAACCACAGATTACCTCTTCAACCTTCAAATGATAGCCTCAGTTCAGTGATCAGTGCGTAACTGGCCTTAAAATGTTATATATTTATTTTTGTGTGTATGTGATTTCCTTGAGGGGCAGTCAGTGTTTGTTTCTGGTTGTAGCTAAAGTTTCTGTGTGATAAATGTGACACAGAAAAATGTCTGTGATTATTTCAACCATCAAAAAGTCATATCTAAAGACTGCATCAAAAATATTCTTTGGTTATGTGGAAGACACTGCTTGTGTCTGGAAGCAAAAAAACAAGGCATTCAGTAAACCTGATCATTTCAGATTGGACTCCGGGCTTTTTCAGGGCTGCTTTGACCATTCTGGTTGTGTCTTGTCACTCACGTCCTTCCACTAAGGGCTACCTAATTTTTTTATTTTTTATTATTTTTTTAATTTTTAAAACACATTGTATTAATGATAAATCTAAGTCTCTTTTTAAATGCTGTTGTTGTCCCAGGTGGCCATCACCAAGATGCAAAAGTACGAGTCAATATCAAAGTCAAAGATGTGAATGACAATGCTCCAGAATTCGCAGCTCAAAATGAAGTGCTCGTCTGTGAGAATGCCAGCCCTGGAAAGGTAAGTCAACCAAGGTTTTTATTTATTTCATTTATTTTTATTACTTATCAAGGGTGATTCTATGATTTTTTCAACTGGTGGGCACAAGAGGGGCCACAGTTACTGCAAAGGGGCGATCTTATTTTGTGCATTTGGTCACACTATATGTTAAGGTCCGATTCTAGGACTAGGAAACTAGTTAAAAGTAAAAACTTATTAAATATACATTTCTAATAATAATATGCAAATGCATTATAATATGTATAAATGACTGCAATTCTATTGATTCTATATGGTTTTTAACATTATTTTTTAAAGATTAATCACATACATTGTATGATTTGATTCGCCATTTTGCTTGCAATTTCAGTTGTGTGTCATCAGAAAAATAAAAACACCAAACAAACAAAAGACACATACACACACACACACACAATTTTTTTTTTTTAGGAAAACCTTGCTTGTGTTTGTACATTCAGCCTCAGAGCATTGTTATTAGCATTATCTTGGTTTAGGAGCTAACATTGAACATAGTCTGTCCTAACACTGAAAGACAGCATTGAAATCGAGCACTGCAACTCGCTAGTAAAAAAAAAAAAAAAAAAAAAAAAATACACCGGCTCCTATTTGCACTAAAAAAAGTTTCAATAGTGATAGATGATGTTTACACTAAGAGAAAATAACATATTTGTAAACTATAGTGCAAATAGCAGCATCTTTTTTTATGTGATATGCTTTTTAAACTAAATGCAAATAGCTATTTACACTATATTAAAACTATATTTATACTACGTATTGCAAAAAGTGGCAATAAATGCACCTCAGTATTGTAGTGCATTATAAAACAGTTACAATAATAACTTTTTGTGAAAATTTTAATTTTAATTCAAAATTTTATTGAATGGATGCCACCAAATACATGTATTTGGAATACAAAATACTATTTTGTATTTTGTATTTAAATACATTTCATCTTATTATTTTAGTAGTTTCAATCCATAAATCCATCAAATACTTTTTTGCCAATCAACCTTTTTATTAGACCGCTGATTTCCTATATCAACAAGTATACAAAAATACTAAAAACAAAACACTAAGATTAAAGGTATTTAAATACAAATTACATTAGACTTTTTTCAAAGGTATTTAAAATACAAAATAGTATTTCAAATACATGTATTTGAAATACAGCCCATCCCTGCAGGAAATAATCTAATGAGGAGCGTGATACCTTATGTATTTTGAAAATACTAAATTACTCAGATTAAATTATTAAATGTAAAATACATTCGATTTTTTTCGAAGGTATTTAAATACAAAATAGTATTTTGTATTTTAAATACATGTATACAAATACATGTAATTTTGACTAGCTCACATGTTAGTGTAATTAGCTCGCTATCCTCAGTCCTGGTTGTTGAGAAGATTTGCAAAATTGTTAATTATTCAAATGCAAGCTGAAAGATATGATTTTATGTTAATTATTTTTTTGAGTGACGGACACATAAAAGGTTAGGCCAATCAGTTTTTGGGGGGCCAGTGCCCCCACAGCCCCTCCCCTGTCTATGCCACTGGCACTTGTTAAATAATTATCAACACTTTACAGTAAGGTTCATTAATATTTCTTAACGTGAATGAAACTTATACATATATAAGTATTGTAATGGGTTTATGTTATCAGTGCATATGTACATAAACTGCTATTCAGAATCTGGGATAAGTAAGAATGTATTAATTACTTTAATCCAGCAAAGGTGCATCAAAAGTTACAATAAAGCTGTTTACAATATTACCAAATATTGCTATTTCAAATAAATGTTGTTCTTTTGAACTTTCTATTCATCAAATAATCCAGAAGAAAAATTTGCTTGGAAATTTATTATCACTTAGTTACCTTAATTGTCACTTAATTGATTCCTGTGTCTGAGAAATGTTTGACTTTAAATAAGCACAAGAAACTGTTAATGAATTAGCTATTTCTTAAAAGAGGTCACAACTTCCATCAAATCATCATCATATTGATGTCTAAATTTAATCAATGCAATGTTCACTTTCCATTTTTTGGGCAGTTGCAAGTTTGAATGAGTAACAGAAAAAAAGAGAAAAAGAGAGAAAAAGAGATGAAAGAGGAATACATTTATTTAGAGGCATGCCCTGGTGATCTTAACCAGTTTAATATGACCTGATTTGAACTCTCTGCTCCACAGCTCATTGAGACAGTTAGTGCTACGGATAAGGATGAAATGGCCCACCGCCAGCACTTCCACTTCAGACTGGCCCCTGAGGTCGCTAACAACCACAGTTTCTCCGTCAAGGACAACAGAGGTGTGTGACACACAAAACACTCCGTAATAGAATCATTTGCACCGAAGAACTGCTTATTTCAAGCCAAGGAAACTGCCTAAGGGAACGCGGCCAATTGAAAACACAAAATATTTTAGTCTCTTTCCAAACCAAATTAGTTTATCCATGTGTAGGAGTGAGTGTCTGCAGTGTTGATAATTAGGTCATGATGAGGTGGGCAAACTCAAATCAGCCTTCTCTCTTATTAATTATGGAGGCGTCACTCTCGTTTGAGCTTCTCCATCTGTGGATTCGAAACGTGGGTGAGGCCCAGCTGGTAGGCAGCCCTGTTTCTATCTGTTTCTCAAGCATCCTGCTTGGTGTGCCCAGAAAACCTTCAGCAACATACTTTAGTCCAATAGTCTTTCCTCAAACAGGTAGATACAGGTCTGAAGACCATGTAGGAGAGCCCCTCCTACTGTAATGTGAGAGTCAATCAATGGAAAACAAGTAGTCTCAATTTAGAGGCAATTGAAGAGCCTCTCTAAAGAGTGTTGTGACTGGGTGCTGATTTTGCTGCTTTTATATGAACTTATTATGTGGTGGCTCTTGGTATATTACAAGCCAAAATATGTATGCTTCAAAGAAACTGTGAAACCGTGTTTACATTGCTTACAAGGAGCTTTGGTGTTATTTTAGAATGCTTAGTGTGACTGTTAATATAATGATAGTAGTCTAACATATGCCAACAAACTAATCTATGTTCTACCTATGGAGCTGTTGAATTTTTTTCTCGTAAAACCTGGAAAATAATCAGCATTTCAAAGCCATCAGATCAGAAATGTTTGATTGTTTTTTTGTTTTTGTTTTTTACTTCAGATTTTCCCATTTCGTTTACATAAATAACAACCAGCCATACCTTAAATAGTTTTCCATTGCTACATAAGCACTACAACTCAAGGTTGTGGGTTCACATGTGCTTAAAGAATCAGACAACTGTAGCTCCATGTAACATAACCATATTTTACCATGGACCTATTTTACTCGAAAATCGAAAACCTTTTCTATTCTAAACACCCGAAGGGACCCCATGGCAAAATAGCTTTCCAGCTTGGCTTACAAATTGACATCATTGACTGAGCTGCTGTTTTCCATTGGCTTATTTATGATTGTGCTGTATTTCTCTTTGACCACCAATAGATTGGAAATATCATGAAATCCAATAAAGGCATCTGTAGCTGATTCCAGTAACTCCACATAATTGTTGCCTGACTGAGTAAACCATGTTAATTGTTTTTTTAAAGGGTGAATGTTTACCATCACAGTTCTGTTTAGGCTTTTTTCTTGGTTAATAGAGCGGACTGATGTGAACAATGAAGTTGACGGAGTGAAAGAGAGAGAGAAATGAGTGTCTTTCCCATTTGGTCTGCTTTAATGAGAAAGGAGATGAGCACTTTTTAGCAGGCCATTTCAAAAGCCAACAATATTAGGGAGAGAGATTAGGCTACTAAGATTGACTGGCTTTATCAGGATCCGGAGACTTTCAAATGGATACAGTTTTCAACAGCTTTGCCCACCCATTTATCTGAAGCGCCATTATGCACAACTCTCCACACAGAGGCTCTGACAGCGCTCCTCTTATAAGACATACGTAATGAAGGCCTGCTGATTATACATGTGCATGAACTCTAAATATTAAGTTTATGGAATATTATGTGTTTAGTAATATTTAATTTAAAAATGCATCAGATCTGGTTATGAGCTTCAAGGTTTCAGAGTGCCAACTGAATTTAATGGCAGGGATTATTTATTATCCAGCAATTTCATTATTTATTTTAATTATCAATTATAATATGCTGATTGGGTGCTCAAGAAACATCTATTATTATCAGTGTTAAAAACAGTTGTGCTTCTTAGTTATTTTATGAAAACCAAGATTTCTTCAGGATTATTGGAAGTGTATCATGTGATCATGGCCAACCCACTCATGCTCCCCCACTCATGCTCATGGTCCCCCAAAAGCACAACATCATGAACAAGGACCCAGAGAAGCTCTTTCGGGTTCAAATGTTGCAAATCCAGGCTTCACACAGCCCATGATAATCTCACTGACAGAATATGAATTATAATGGATGACGTTATATTGATTGATCCTGTCCATGGTGTCAGGCTATATGAGCGTTGTAGCCAAATCATTAGTGGCCTTCCCTGACAGAGTCACTGAAGGTTGAAGAAAGTGGTGCCAGTGGGAGTGAAAATGACTAAACCCCAGGCCCCTAAATGAACTCACTCCATCTACGCCTTCAGCGTGACCTTGCGCTGAGTCAAAATGCGCTGGCACTGATCCATCTCTCCCAGTTGCAAATAAAACCAATACCGCTCCCTCCACTCTAACTATGATTACACTTCCAAAAGCTGATAAATGTTCTCAATATTAAACATGAATTTAATATTGGTTGATTCACACCTCATTGACTCTCACCGGTGGCTGTGGGTAGTTCTCATGGCACCTGAACTCCAGGGAATGGAAAACTTTCCCGTAATTCTATTCAGCACATTAACCACTCTGTTGTGTTTTTACTAAAATCCTCATCAGCTGAAGTAAACATTCCATCAATGTTCCTCTGTTGTTTCCACAGATAGCACCGCTAGCATCATTGTGATCCGGAAGGGCTTCAGCAGAATGACCCAGGATGTGTATCACCTTCCCATTGAGATCAATGACAATGGTGTACCCCCGATGAGCAGCACCAATACTCTTATAATCCGTGTGTGCAGCTGCGACAGTAAAGACACCATCCTCTCCTGCAATGTCGAACCTTTCATCCTCTCTGCAGGGCTCAGCACCGGAGCTCTGATTGCCATCTTGGCCTGTATTGTTATTCTACTAGGTAAACCTAATTATATTTGTATATGAATATACAAGCAAAGCAACCATGTGTAAATGATAGAGGTCCTGGTTGGTTGGTTCAAACATGTCATAGGAACCTGATGCATGTCGATATTTGCAAATTTTATAGAACAGGTGCTCTACAGAGAATGTCCCAAGGTTACGAATGTAACCCTAGTTCCTCGAAGGAACGAGACGCTGCGTCGAATGCTTTGGGGGAACGCCTTTGACAAGACCGACACAGAGCTGCCCTGTGGAGAAAATCTGACCAATTGCTTGTTTGCTACGCTCCTCCTAAAAAGGGTTTTCCTGCCTCTAAGCAGACCCTAAATCGTTGGATAGTCGAGGCTATCAACGTATCCTATGAGTCCTCTTGTCTTCCCACACCTTTGGGAGTCAAGGCTCACTCTAAGGCTTTCTCAGCAGGTGTCTCCCTCTTGGACATCTGCAACGCTGTGGGATGGTTCTCGCCCTCTACATTTGTCAGATTCCACAGGCTAAATATGCGAGCTAATCCTGGCTCTTCTGTTCTCTCGCCTTAGCTGTGCTCTTCGGATACACACTAGGCAGGGGTTTGGAAGTCTGGCAGAGTGGGCACATCATTCCCCAAAGCGTTCGACGCAGCTCAAGTTCCTGAAGAAGAAAATCCCAAGGTTACAAATGTAACCCTAGTTCCTCGAAGGACGAAATGCTGCGTCGTATCGCCATACTACCGGCACCCCAATAATGTTCAAATGATTGAATTAAATACATGCATAAATGCTTTGACTGTATAAAGTGAACATAGAAGATCACATGAATAGATTATATTTATGTTGGAATTTAGGTTGAAGAGTTGTTACTGTATGTTTCGATAAAAAAAGTAAAAAAGAAATAATAATAATAATAATAGGATCAATTTTTGAACAGACAGCAACATATACATATTTGGGAAACCATACAAATTTAGTAACCTTACGAGGGATTTCTAATTTTGTCTAATGTGTAAAGCTTGTCAAGTCATATGGAAGAGCTGTAATATAACAGTTCATCATTTCCCAAAATATATTAGCTGTCTCAAGACTTCTCAAAGAGCCGTATTAAAACATTGCGTTTAATGGGAACACTTTATCTTCACAGTCAAATCTTTCCAGCAACTACATTTAAGAAAACAGTTTCTGATGTGATTACTTGTAGGGAAGCAGCATAGCGATTCCAACATAAGTGACAGATGCTATTAGCATTGGCTTAACATTTGTTTTCATGTCTACAGCGATCGTGGTGCTGTTTGTGGCCCTGCGACGCCAGAAAAAGGAGCCTTTGATTGTATTTGAGGAGGAAGACATTCGGGAGAACATCATCACCTATGATGACGAGGGAGGGGGCGAGGAGGACACAGAGGCATTTGACATCGCCACCTTACAGAATCCAGACGGTGCCAATGGCTTCCTGCCCCGTAAGGACATCAAGCCCGAGCTTCAATATCCGATGTGCACTAGGCCCATTGGCAACAGTGTAGACGTGAATGATTTCATCAAAACGCGGATTTCTGACGCGGATAATGACCCCACAGCACCCCCGTATGACTCCATTCAGATCTACGGTTATGAAGGTAGAGGCTCTGTCGCCGGCTCTCTGAGTTCCTTGGAGTCGGTGACCACAGATTCAGACCTGGACTACGACTACCTTCAAACCTGGGGGCCGCGCTTCAAGAAACTTGCCGATCTTTACGGCACCAAAGACTCGGCTGATGACAACTCTTAACATTTGCTCAAATAAGTCCTTTCATCAATTCATCTCCTTCCACCCAGCCCTCATCCACTAACTGTGTGTTTTGTGAAGTTTACTATAAGTATTCCATGAGTTTTTAACTTTATAGTAAACTTTAGTTTTTTTGTAAGTATACGCGCAGTATACTATATGCTGGGAGTGTCATTGGTATATTCACAATGTGCTGGGGGGAGTCAGAAGTTTAGATATTATTATTATTATTATTATTATTATTATTTTTTTTTTTTTTTTCAAAAACAACAACAAAAAAGATTAAAACACATCTGTGGTGGACGTGTCACTGTAGTGTGTATGAAATAAGGAAACGTGGCAAAGTTGTTTAAGAACTGAAGAACATTACGTTTCACTTTTGATGTTTGTAGGTTCTTACAGGTTTGAGGTTATGGATGTGGATCACAGAGAGTCATGGATTTGCTGATACTGTGAACGAGCTCACGAAGAAATAAAAACAAAAACAGTTGCCTTATTAATAATCTGGAGTGAACGTCAGCAAATTAAGTCTTCTGTAACTTCTGTAGCGCCTCCATATTGTCTTTGGAGATATTGTCCAAACAGGTCCTTTTATTTATTTTATTTTGTTTTGTTTTATATATATATATATATATATATATATATATATATATATATATATATATATATATATATATATATACACACATTTGGAAGCAGATGGATCCCGCAAAAAATGGTGTTTCTGTCATCTAGAATAAAAGGAAAAGAAAAAAAGCCCAGTTCCATCTACGAACAATCACAAAGAAAGACCTGTGATCTCAAAAATCGCCTTAACTAATGGACACTCTTGCAACGCAGTGCATTTTTTTTTTTTTTTTTTTTTTTTTTTTGTAACTTGAAAGCTATATCCTAAAGCAAGCTAAAGTCCTTATAACGTATGTACAGTACAATGTGCAAAATATGTCTCTTGAGGATCAATCTTACACCGAACAGGTTATGTAAATCTTTCTTTTTTTTTTCTTTCTTTTTATATATATATATATATATATATATATATATATATATATATATATATATATAATTGTATTATGACCGTTATTGTTATTATTTTTTTATTATTTTCTTCAGTTTTCTTAATTTCTCATTCTCTTTAATGGCTTATGTTATCCTCCTTGGTGAGAAATTAGCAGTCTGTCTTGTTGCAGTGAGAAATGGCTAATTTCTATGTCGATTTTATGGTAACTATTTGTAAAATTTTAAAAGTTCTTATTTTAGTATACATACAAAAATATCAGTATTTCAACATGTAAGGAAAATATTACAGCATCACACTTATATTTTATCAACATTGTACTGTTGCTTTATTATGTGCTTCAATCTAAGAAGCAAAAACTTTGAAATAAATGCTTTTTTTATTAAAATGATCAATGGCGGTAAGGTATTTGTGGGAACACTATGTATCAGTGCTTTGCACAACATAATAGCAATAGCACAACTCATGACAGAAACACAAAGGTTGAATATGAATGCAGTGCAGTGCATGAGTTGCATTAGCACTCGCAGAGACATGCAGAGCTTTTCACCGGCCGCTTCTGTGCTTTCCAGTGGTAGGTCTCTCCCTTGTCTCCCAGCAGAGAGGCTTGCATTCTTTCCTCTCCCAGGGTGCCGCACACTGAAAGGTCAATGTGCACTTTGTTAAAAAAAAAGAAGAAAAGAAGTCTTACATAAAACCGAACTTCAGCCCACCTGAACGAGATTGGACATTTCCCTGAAGGGCCTTGAAAATAAACAGATGAGCTCTGCTGCAGGCTCTTCTCGCCCATGCAGGGAGACTACATTAGCTGTAACTTTGAATGAAGTGAAGCACAGGAAAAATCCTCTGATGACAAACCCTTCCCTTTGGAACCATAGCCCTTTGCTATCCTTCATGGAATCCTGCTGGGTGTCCTTAACAAGCAGCTAAAATGCATGCCCTTTAAAAATAGTGGTTTGGGTTTATTCCACTGGTGTTATTGTCAGAGAGGATATGGCTGAGTAGGAAAAATTATCACTCTTCATGAGTTTTCTTGTCATGTATCTAGACGTGTTCTGTCGGAGACACACTAGCATTGGGTGGCATTCGCTTGTTAGCTGATTACTGATTTTGAACCAGTGGTCTACAGATGCATGCCAATCGCAATCGCCAGATTTCAACAAACACGGCTGATCGTTTTGGAATGTGGTTTACTATTCCTGAAAAATGTTCTGTGTGGATTGTATAAAATTTAGTATGAAACTTTTTATTGAGTCAAATTGAGTGCAACAGCCAAATTCCCACTCCGATGAGGCATGGCAAATGATTGAACCTAATGTTGATTTCCTTTCAAAACACTGTAATATATTGTAATAGTCTAATATTTTAACAGTTTTAAAAGTTCTTATTTTAGTATATATAGAGAAAATATTATATATATATATATATATATATATATATATATATATATATATATATATATATATATAGTTTTTATATACTGTATACAATCAACAACTTTAATTAGATAATTTTAGATTTCTCTCATTAAAGGGGTCATATGATGTTGCTAAAATAACATTATTTGTTGTATATGGTGTACTGAAATGTGCTTTTGTGGTTTAAGGTTCAGAAAACACCTTATTTTCCACATACTGTCAATTATTTTTTTCTCCTCTATGCCCCGCCTTTCTGAAACGCATATTTTCTTTACAAAGCTCATCGGTCTGAAAAGCAAGGTGTGCTCTGATTGGCCAGCTATCTAGTGCATTGTGATTGACCGAATGCCTCAAGCGTGTGACAGAAAAGTTACGCCCTTCACCATACTGTGATGGCATGTCCTTGTCAGAATACTGGTGACAAGGACAGGACAAAAACAATAAAACGCATAATAAACGAGGCAGCTGTTGCATCCAGTGGGGACATAATTAATGATTATAATGACTTGTACTGTCTTTTTATGCATTGAGTTGTGTAAACAAAACCATTTCTGCAGCGGCTGCCTGTGGCTAGAGTGAGGAACGGCAATGGTCCACTGAGTGAATTTGATGTATTTTCTCAACAACGAGCAACGAATCAGCTCTAGGCATTATAAAGTGGATATCATTCTCTTTCAGAAGGCCAAACAAAGTAGTTTCGCTCTCAAAATTAAGCACAATGCGTATCCACGATGGTGATAACAGCAATAATTAAAGGTGCACCTTCTTTCTTTGTATGAACATTTGGGCGGCATTATGTAAATCTTCCCCCACAGTGACAGACATGTGGGGGCGTGTTAAAATGAGCTGTTTTAGGCGGCATGGAGTAGTCTTAACTTTTATAAAGATGATCTCTTTGCAATTGTGACTTTAATCTTTGCAACTTTACAGATCTTCTTTATGCAGCGGTAGCTTGTAACACTCCAAAGAGAAAGAAAAAAAAATTGAAATCACATTATACGACACCTTTAAAGCCGTTAAGAACACAGTCTTTTACCTTTGTCTTTTTGTCAGATTTTCAATAACATTTTGCTTCAAATTCTACTTTGTACTGTTGCTCACCTTGTAGCTGGTTGCTTGGTTAATGTCTTATAGCCTTTTTCAAAATCCCTATGGGGAAAATAAATGGATAAAATACTTCTGGAACCAACAACGCTGAGAAAAGGGGGTTGCACTCTTGATAAACAGAAAATGCACAAGAGGTAACTTTTGCATTTACACACAAATGACTGTGAGTAGTTTTTTTTATTATTATTATTTATTATTATTATTATCACGTGTCCTTTCTTTTTTTTTTTTTTTTTTTTTTTTTGATGAATGAAGATCAATATAAATAGGCCTCTTTTTATCTTCTGGTTAACCGGTTCTCTCAACCAAACCCACATGTTATTAGTCTGAATGTTCTGGTCATTATCCTGCCACCCTCTGGGACCTCTGGGTCCTACTAACAGGGCTTGGGTGATTCCTATAACCTCTGTCTCTCCTCAGTGTCTAGGGAGTGGATAGGGAGGGGCAGATTGCAGCTCTAACTCGTATCTCAAGGATCTATACCAAAAGTGTCAGATTCTTCCCAGGGAACAATGAATCAATAGTTCCTTCCTGACACTGGCGCTGAAAGCATTAAGCGTGGTTGGGTGCACTGCGATGTATCTGGGATAGAGAAAAGGGTGAAGGAAGCTGATTCAGACCTACACAAACAAAAAAAGAAAAGAAAGTCCTAGAAACCAAGAAAATCCTATACAAATATTTGCATATGACAGTATCAAGCACAACATAGGGGTAAACTCTCTGTGTAAAAGTCAGAAACACTGCAGGTAATCAGATAAAAACAACAATGCAATGCATACTTACCAAAATCAATTCCAGTGACAATAAGGGTTCAAGATCAAAATAATTTTGTAAGGGGGTCACATTGTCTCATAGCAGCTGTGTATCTGTATTCTATAGCTAAGGGACAGTTTGCAAAAAACAAAAAAACAAAAAAAAATCTATAAACATTTGTGTATGTGGGTGTTTGGGTGTGAAGCATATAGCACCTCCACTATCTTCTTTATAGTGCTTAGCAGTGCTAAAGTGAGCAAATATTAGCCAATTAGTAGTATTATTACATACACATTTTATAATAATTACAATTTATATATATTTTTTTTTATGAATTATAATTATTAAATATATGTATATGTTACTAAAATAATAAAATAATATTTACAGTGCACACATATTTTATTATGTATTACAATCAAGATTTATTACATTAGCAGCAGTAAGCCATTATTCCCTTTGTGTTGTCTTTAAGCACTAAGCCCTCAATTAAGGATTGTAACTGCTCTGACTGATTTTGTCTTGTTTGCTTTATAGGATTGCTTTCAACAGGAATACAAGAAGATTTGCTGTTGTTTGACTGTTACAAGCTGATTGTTAAGCTTGTAAGCCTAAAATACAGAGAGACTATTAAAGCAAAGTCATTGGGCTCAAATGTTTGTGAAGAAAGAAAGAAAGAAAAAAAGAAAAGGACGACTGGAGAACATCTCGTGTTTGACCTTGAATGGAAGTTAGAAGAACTAAAGGCTTCTGGAATTTTCCATGATGACTTTTGTGCAGATAACATGTTGAAAAGAAAAAAAGGTGTAGAAAACAAAAAAACAAAAAAGTTCAAACATGTTATATGATTTATGGTGTGTCATAGGAAACTAGCAATAGCTTAGCTTCCATAACTCACTGCAAGATCCTTGCAAAGCTTCAGGGCCGTATTGCTTTTCTTCTCTGTTACCCTCACCCACAGGGATGCATGGATACATTTTTCTTTGTGCCCCAACAACTTTGCACAGTTTTTGTTGTTCTTCACAAAATAAACACAGAACACCTGGGACAGTCATACAGGACCAACATTTACCTCAAAGCATGGTAAACACGATAAGTAAAACAACAACAGCAGCAGCAACAGCAACAACTGTGAGTTATCCAAACTAATACCAAGGCAAACTGCAGTAAGTGAAGTTACCTGTTGTCTGCCTTGGTTTCCTGTGGTAAATGATGGCTGAAATCGCCAATTTGCCTTTTTTTTATTTTCTGAATCCCACATGTTAACTGAATACAGACCAAAGATTACCTGTTAGATTTACCCAAAATGAATTATATTTTATGTTTAACCACTAAAGAGACATCAGAGCCAGCGGCACATATCAGAAGGTCTAACCGAGCTGAAGCTGCTCTCGGAGGATACACGATCACTGAGCTCCCGCTGATCGTGTGGAGCTCACCGTCTCAGAAAACGGCAAAACACATTTTTTAAATAGGGGCTGCCTTTATTAAAAAAAAATAAAAATAAAAAAATTGAGTTTTAAACAACTACATTCTCGCCTGAAATACTTTTACATTTACATTTCATGACATATTAACAGTAATATTTTGAAAATGATCCGAATAAATGGTGGTTGAAATCACAGTGCTGTGTGAACTCAACCAATCAGCATGTTTAGCGCCCAAGTCCCGCCCCCGAATATTCTGGAACTTCAAAAAGGTACTTCCTCGGCAGCAGGGCATTTTTTTACCCAGAACTTTACTTAGTTCCTGCTTCCAGCGGTGGAAACACACCGAGTACCGGCCCGAAGTCTCAAGTTCCTGGATAAAGTTCCTGCGGTGGAAATGCGGCTATTGTTAGGAAAAGCTAAAATTGTGTGGATTTCAACTACTTGGTCTGTAATTAATTACTTTTTAAATAAAATGAGCAAAACTCTTTGTGGTGAAAGGAGCATTGTGATAAGATGATCTTGAAGCTTAATACGGAGTAATTTTAACATTCACAACATCCAAACACCAATAAAACTATTTAAGTTATTAAAAACATGTAGCTAGAAACACAAAAAGAAAGCTGGATGAACAATTATTATTATTATTATTTTTTAGTTTGTAGATACTGCACTTTGCTTTTGCAATAGTGATTTAGTTGTATAGAGTCATACAAAGTCAGAGTGCAGTATCTGCATTTTAGTGGTCAAAGGTCACGGTTTCTATCTGTAAAAAAAAAAAAAAAAAATCATGCTAAAAAGTCTTTAAATTAATGCATTGCCACTAATTTCCCCACAACATGTTTGACTGGCTGATGTAAAATCTTTAAATGTATTTTTCTCAGTGTCAGTGTTTGCGTAGTTGCTGCACTTTGCCTTTGTAGGTCAGTATATGTCAGATAGGAATTAGAAACACTAACAAAACACTACCACAACATACTATAGTTCTCTGATAATAACATGTTTTGAGTTTTATTTTAAACGTATTCATTGGTACACCGATGGTAGTATGTTGGAGTACTACATTTTGATGTAACCTGAATTCGGTCATCTTCCTTTGATTGATTACACTTTATTCTCTCCATGAATATAGCCTTAGAAGCTGGTATGGTGTTTACAAGAAAAGTAGTCATGCCACAGTACATTTTTGTAAGGAAAACAACATCTGTAGCGATGTATAAACTATACGATCCCTCATTGCTGCTTAATAATGACCTTTTTGTAGCTTTCCACTGTGTTCCAGTCCTTTAGTATGAATGTCCTAACATTCTTTGTGTGCTCATATAAGAACAGGTAGTGTCACGTGTGACAACAGCCATTATGACATGGGAGTTAGCATATTTAGGCCAGCGTATTCTGGATTGGGGAAAAGCTTCTGAGAATTATTTCTGGACTCACAGAGGACCAGCAGTGTGAAAACAATTAAGATTTTTTTTTTTTTTTTTTTTTTTTTTCGTTTCCTTTTTTTTTTTTTTTTACTTTAATTAACATTTTTGTTAATATAATTGTCTCCAAGGAGTTAATCACTAGAGGTGTGGCTAATTAAAACATATATCCTTCAAACTCTTAATAAGAAGGCACAATGATGCATAATGATGTGATAGATGTAATCTGGCTTGTCTATTCCACAATCAGCACTTCTGGAAATGTTCTGAATTGTCAAATGGGTTGTCAAGATCCCTTGTCAACCCCTTCACAAGACATAACCTAATATGCGATATCAGGGACTGAATGATCAGTGAAAAAATATAATAATCAAGTAGGCTATATAATATAAGGTAGCCAATACAAGCTGGAATCTCATTTATATCTAATTATGCAATTTTTGTACCTAATTGTATTTGCATTAAAAAAAAAAAAAAACGCCAAGATGCTCATAAATTCTAAATATACGCATTCAAAAAAAAAAACGTATGTGCAAAACTGAGTTAAATAAACTTTTATTCTCCTAACACACAATGTCATCAAACCAAGGACTGATGAGGTCAAAGCCGACTGTAGTGCCACTTTCATTCCCCTTCAGTCACAAATTACCACTTATGCTTCAATAATCATGCAATGTTGAGATGTGTGTTTATGTGTGTGCATGTGATACTGATGTACTTATGAGAATGTAAGAGCTCTGATTGTTCTACTTGACAACAAGCATTATCTGCAGTCCCCAGTCAAATGTTTCATCACAATAGAATAAAACATTCTGTAGTAGAATGATGCAGTGAGCACAAACACTGATTTTAATTTGATACACAAAAAGACTCAATATGTTTTGAATGTGTTGTAATCTAAATCAGCTCAGTTTTTATCCATTAGCATATTGCAATAAAATCTTAGATTTATTCAATTATTCATATTTGTTTAAGCTAAGTCTGCTTGTGGGCTCAGGGGAGATGGTTGGTGCCAGCATGATGAGTGTGCATTTGGGTCTGACAATCGCATCAGAGAGCCAAGGTAGGGGACAGATTGTAGAGATTTTACTTGTGCCCGGCTGTCATGGCAATGACAAGTCATTACTAAACTGGCTTCACAATCGAATCCCTGGGCACCAGCAACTGATGCACCTCAGATGTTTATCCAGCAAAGCCTAAATCTGCAACTTGATTACAATGCCCACCAAATAATAATCTTTTCATGTAATGACTGCTATCTTTGTATTTCTAATAAGGCTTTCTTGCCCAGAAAAAAAAAAAAAAAAAAAAAAAAAAAAACTTTTATATAAGGCAAAAATAAAATCTTAAACATCTTAGTGAAGTACTGTATACAGTATGTAAGGTGTCCATTGTGACCCTTTTTTTAATTTGTATTTGTATTTTTCTTTCACGTTGAATGATATTATGAATTATGAATTAGTATATTTATATTTATATTATTATAAATATTGAAATCAGTTGCGCTGTGTAATATTTTTGTGATTACTTTTTCCCAGAAATCTTTAATGGATAGAAAGTTCAGAACAACAGTATTGTTTTTTTCTTGTTTTATTGATGTAAAATATTTTACTGAACCCACACTTGCAGTGTAATACTATTTAGTGATAACCGTAATGTATTTACACATACAGTCATGGCCAAAAATATTGGCACCCTTGGTAAATATGATCAAAAAAGGCTGTGAAAATTAATCTGCATTGTTAATCCTTTTGATTTTTAATTTGAAAAATTCACAAACATGTAACCTTTCATTGGATAACAAGATTTTAAAACGGAGGGGAAATATCGTTATGAAATGAATGTTGTTTTTTTTTCTCAAATACTCGTTGGACACAATTTTTGGTACCCCTAGAAATTCTTATGAGTAAAATATCTCTGAAGTATATTCCCATTCATATTCACAATGTTGAGCACTCCAGCATGATTATAAACATGAAATAATCCAGGTCTGGCTTCCTGTTTCACAGAAATATAAAGACGAAGGAAAACAAAGCCCAAATTCCCTTAATCATCAATCACAACGAGAAAAACCAAAGAATATATTTCTGATGTGCAGCAAAAGATGATTGAGCTTCACAAATTGGTGAAGTGGCTTTAAGAAAAGAGCTAGAGCAGTGACAATTCCCATTTCCACCATCAGGGCAATCATTAAAGGGTTAGTTCACCCAAAAATGAAAATTATGTCATTAATAACTCACCCTTATGCTGTTCCAAACATGTAAGACCTCCTTTTATCTTCTGAACACAGTTTAAGATATTTTAGATTTAGTCCAAGAGCTCTCAGTCCCTCCATTGAAGCTCTGTGTACAGTATACTGTCCATGTCCAGAAAGGTAAGAAAAACATCATCAAAGTAGTCCATCAGAGGGTCCGTTGGAATTTTTTGAAGCATCAAAAATACATTTTGGTCCAAAAATAGCAAAAACGACGACTTTATTCAGCATTGTCTTCTCTTCCATGTCTGTTGTGAGAGAGAGAGTTCAAATCAAAGCAGTCTGGATATCCGGTTCGCGAACGAATCATTCAGTTCACCAAATCGAACTGAATTGTTTAAACGATTTGCATCTCTAATACGCATTAATCCACAAATGACTTAAGCTGTTCACTTTCTTAATGTGGCTGACACTCCCTCTGAGTTCAAACAAACCAATATCCCGGAGTAATGCATGCACTCAAACAGTACATTAACTGAACTGATGTGAAGAGAGAACTGAAGATGAACACCGAGTCGAGCCAGATAACGAACAATAGACTAACTCGTTCACGTTTTTGCCATTTTTGGATTAAAATGTATTTTCGATGCTTCAAAAAATTCCAACGGACACTCTTATGTCACATGGACTACTTTGATGATGTTTTTCTTACCTTTCTGGACATGGACAGTATACCGTACACACAGCTTCAATGGAGGGACTGAGAGCTCTCAGACTAAATCTAAAATATCTTAAACTGTGTTCCGAAGGTAAAAGGAGGTCTTACATGTTTGGAACAGCATAAGGGTGAGTTATTAATGACATCATTTTCATTTTTGGGTGAACCAACCCTTTAAGAATTTCCAACCAACAGAAAATATTACGAAACTGCCTGGAAGAGTATGTGTGTCTATATCGTCCTAATGCACTGTGAGGAGGTAAGTTTGAGTGGCTAAAGACTCTCCAAGGGTCACAGCTGGAGAATTGTAGAAAATAGTTGAGTCTCTGGTTCAGAAAACCTTTAAACAATTGTCAAACAGAACCTACATCAACACATTTTGTTTGGGAGGGTTCTCCTAGCGCATTTAAAAACAAACTCCAGCATATTTAGTTATCAGCCATGACTGGAACATTAAATGGGAATGGCTTCTATGATCAGATGAAACAAAAAAAAAGAGCTTTTTAGCAGCAAACACTCAAGATGGGTTTGGTGAACAAAGAGGAAAAAAGAACACCATGTGGACAATGAAATATACTGCCGTATCTTTGATGTTGTGGGCCTATATTTCTGCTGGAGGTCCCGGACATCTTGTTTAGATGCAACATGGAGATGGGAATCTAAAGGGTCTGGAGTGACGTCATCAGTCATTATAGGAGAAAATTTTGACCTGTTAAACTGGCAAATGGAGGTTTCAAAAAGTATTGAATAAAAGGTTTAATTGTGGCCAATGTGTATTAGAGAAAAACATTTATTTCATGACATTTCCCCCCATTTTAAATTCTTATTATCCAATGAAAGGATACATTTTTGTGATTAAAAAAAAAAAAAAATACCAAAAGGATTAAGAATGCAGATTAATTTTCACAGCCCTTTTTGATCATATTATTTACCAAGGGTGCCAATATTTTTGGCCATAACTCTATATAAATATGACTCATAACAGACAGTGAAAATAGATCATTAATGTCCAATCTAGACCTGTTATAGCAATGGCAAAAGCAGTTTTATTTTGTGGATGAAGGAACTGTAAAGTAAAGAGATGCTTTAAAGCCACCTCAGACACTGAATGCAATTGAGTAATATCTACAGTTTAGAAGTGCTGCAGCTGACCCTCTCAGCAAATCAAGAAATTCCCTGTTTAATCAGATGTGTTCCCCATGTAAACTCAAGATTAGACCACGTCCTTCATGAAAATATAAGATAAGCAAATGGTCATTTCTCTCTCTCTCTCTCTCTCTCTCTCTCTCTAAGGATTGTGGGTAGTGGCGAGTGTGTTTGCAGCAGAGCACGTTGTTTTCCTGTTGTTCCCTGTTGGCGGTGTTCCCTGTTGTTTTTTTTTTTTTTTCTATTCCTATTTCTATTTAAGGACTTGTTGTAAACAATACTTTTTTACCGTTACTGCCTCTGTCAAATCCTTCTTAAGAAAGTTGTACTTTCAAACGTACCACCGTTCATAAAAGTCAAGTGTGATATTCTTGCAAAAAAAAACAGGCAGAATTGCTAAGTGAATGGAAATGACAGGGTTTTCTTAGACATGGTTCCAGTGTAAGTGCTGGAGTAGCTGTTGTCATATCGGAAAGTGTTCAGGGTAATGCTTCCAATATGATATAAATTATTCCTGGAAGAATGCAGCAGGTGGATATTACTTTGCAAGGTCTGTCTTTTTCATTTATTAATGTTTTTGCTCCTAATTTTGGTTATGAACGAGGTTTATTTTTTTAAGAAATTACAGGACGCAATGATTAATATTCCTTGTGATACTGCAATTTCTGACCATTTCTATTTCTCTGTTATAGTTACAACATCAAGAAATACCTTCAAATTGTATTGGCATTTTAATAACGCTCTGTTGCGAGATCGTACGTTTTTACATCTATTTGATTTATTTGGAGAGCTTGGAGAGAGAGAAAGACAGAGTTTAAATCCTTAAGTCAGTGGTGGGACATTGGGAAAATCAATATTCAGTCTTTTTGCAGAGAGTATGTAAAAAATAATACAAAAGAAATTCAGAAGAAAATTGAAGAGTTGGAACAAGGAATTATGAGATTGAATAGCTCCGTGAGTGAAAGCGGTGGAACAAGTGTGGATTTGCTTGAACAGTATAATTTTCTCCTGAAAAATTTGCATGAAGAAAGAGATCAAGGAAAAATAGTAAAAAAAAAAATTTACTCAGCTTAACAACATGGGTTATTCAACATAATTATTTTTTGCTTTAGAGAAAAAGGTTTGAGACAAGAATTCAATCAGTCATCTCAAATTATCTAATGGAAGAGAGACAACAGATAAGAGGGAAATTACTTCACAATTTTGACCTTTTATGAAGAACTGTATAGTGTTGAACCTTGTGATTCTGAAGTGACAGATTTCTTTCTTACTGGAACACCAAAATTGAAGGAAGATGGGAAGACGCTATTAGAAAAGCCACTTTCACTTGAAGAGTTGAGCAAGGCTGCTAAACACAGTCTGTGGGACGATCTCCAGGACGGGATGGACTGACTTCCGAGTTTTACAAGGCTTTGTGGTAATTGATTGGACCAGATCTGCACTCCATGTTTCTTGAATGTGAAAAATCAAGACTTCTTCTTCTCAGTTGCAGAAGAGTAATAATTACGTTATTATATACTGAATTTGCCTGTGTTTGAGGGTGGTCAGGATCTCATTGATCTAACAGCTAAATGGAGAGCTATGAGATTACAGTCAGCTCAAAAACTGCTGTATAACACTGATCCACAACCATGGATAATGAATGGGTTAGCTGTATTACGAGCAGTTAGTAAAATGGGACTTGATAGACATTTATTCCTTATTTCTAATGATGCAATCAAAGGTTTGGGTATACATGGATTCTACCAGTCTGTATTAAGAGCATGAAGTATTTTTAAAATGGAAAGAGATAATCATTTTGGTCTTGAAGAACCACTTTTTCATAACTCATGGCTATGTCATCCATCTAACTTGCCAATTATTGAAATTAACACTTTTATTTCATCTGGGGTTTTAAAAGTGCCAGATTTAGTTGACACGGAACATAGTACATGGATTCCTGTACAATAAATAACTAAACAAATGGATAAGAAGTCAGAAAGGATAGTGAAGAATGTTTTAAGCAAGCTAAAAATCATCATTTCCTATAACATTTAACAAGTTTCTTGAAGATTATTTTGTTAATGGTTCAAATCAAAGTTTTTTTTTTTTTTTTTTTTTTTTTTTTTTTTTTGAATTATTTGTAACACCATATAATTGACAGGATAATGGATATATGAGACAACTTCTTTCCTTAAAATAACTTCAACATATGTCTTTTTCAGAAAGCAGTAGGCGACTTTTGTAGCCTGTAAGTCAAGATTTTTTGAACAACTTAAAAATAAGACAGATACAAAATAGAGTTATTTATCTGTCCCTGATGTTCAATTACCTTCATGGCATTTGTTTTATAAAAGTCCGTTCACAAAATGATCAGGGGATTTACAGTGGCCTATCTTGCACTGTGCATTAGCAACAAAAACATTTTTGTTCCAGTGCAACTTTAGTACATCTTCAGTTTGTACATTTTATTATGTATCGGCAGGGCCGGCGCTCCGCACACGCACATCACACACTGCGTGCAGGGCACCAAGTGCTTGGGGGGGCACCAAAAATTCTGGGTCGTGAAAAAATCATCACAATAGGCTACTAGTATAAATAACAAATAAAGTATTTCTAAAAGCATGATAATATGGTGATAATATGGTGATCATCTCTGTGCCAGTCTCCCTCTGGTGCCCCTCCTTCCCCACCTCCCATTGGTCTGTTCGATTATGCCTCAATCAATGTCAAATTTGGCAGACACCGACCTCAGACATGGCCTCGAAAAGGCAACAAGAATCGGGACTCGGGGGTGGAAAAAAGAAAAAAGAAGAGACAGCGGAATGATGCTCGCAAGTCGCTTGCAGGTAAGACAATGTTTTAAATAAAAATGTTAGTTTTAAAAGAACGGCGTTAGGTACCGACGTTATTTTTTCAGTAACGCGGTAATCTAACTAATTACTTTTCCCATCGTTACAACGCCGTTAACGTTACTGAACGTTAAATGCGGTGCGTTACTATGCATTGATTTAATAAACTATGAAATCCGAACGCACCCCTGGCTCACACAGCGAGTGAGCAGGTTGGTTAATGACGAGATAAGCGGTTGTGATTGGCTAAGGCAGAGTCATGTGTTTCATGGTAGCCAATCAGAGCCAGTGTTTTTACACACATGCCGGCACACGCATCTACAAAGCTAGTGGCCAAAAACACCCTTTCTGACAAAGATAATACTTGAAGTGCAGGATAAAACTCTTGCTGTCTGTTGACGTGCAATAAATATTGAAAGTTATGTACCTGTCTGTTCTACTCATTTCAACTGACTTGTGAAAACTGCAAAAAAAAAAAAAAAAAAAAAAAAAAAGTACAAACTCTGACATGTAGCAACTTTTTTTTTTCTTTTTTCTTTCTTTCTTTTTTTTTTTACAGTAACGCAAATAGTTACTTTCCCTGGTAACGAGTTACTTTTATTATAGAGTAATTCAGTTACTAACTCAGTTACTTTTTGGAACAAGTAGTGAGTAACTATAACTAATTACTTTTTTAAAGTAACGTTCCCAACACTGCTGATAGCTGATTTTGCAGCTAGGAAATGTAGGCGTGTGCCTCTGTAGGGCCTCTTACAACTGATGGTAGTGAAATTTTTAATATAGTTCTATATGCTTAGGGCACCCAAATGGCTAGCGCCGGCCCTGTGTATCGGATACAGTTTTTCACAATTTTTCCGACTGCTATAGAATTTTTCCTCTTCTGAATCTCTTAGAAAATATATTTAGAGGTTTTGGTTGGGATTTTTCAAAAACAGTATTTATTTTTGGGTTTAAATATATGAAGTCTCAAAGTGAGTCCTGCAGCTTTTCCAATGTTTTAAGTGGTCAAGCCATTTGGAAAGCATATGAAATTGAAAATGAAGACAAAATAATTAATATAGTAGGATTGTTCAAAGCTTTGGTAGAATCCAGAGTTAAAATAGAGTATGAATTGTATAAAATGAACAATGATATTTTATTTTTTTGTAAAAAGTGGTGTATAAATGCAAATTTTATTTTTGTGAATGATGATGAAAAATTGGTGTTTCAGTGGTACTGCTGAAATTTGAAGGAATTAATATTGAATTTAAAGTGTTATTTATTACTAATTGTTATTAAATATTGTTATGAATTATGGAAATGTGATGATCATTGTATAATATGATAGAAAAATAAAAGTGGATAAAGTCAAAGTCTCTCTCTCTCTCTCTCTCTCTCTCTCTCTCTCTCTCTCTCTATATGACTTGTAACCTGAAGCAGCTGTGTATGTATCTTAAAGCCAAGATGAATAAATATTTGATCTGTGATTTGGGATACCCTTTGTGCTACATTTCTTTCTGTCAAATGTTTCCTTTGTTCCAGTCTATCCAATCATTTTGCTAAGCTTTCCCTTATAGATAAGACTAAAGCTTTTCGATTTAGAGGGACTGGGACTTTGGAGATTTGACAGTCACTGCATGGGGACATAGGCGTAGGGCTTTGCTGAATCCTCGACCCCCCCCACCCCCCACCCCCCACTGTTTACCCGCATCAAACACTGATGAAAGAGACACATGACACAAAAAGAGTACTTGAGGACATTAGATCTTTTTGCTAAAGGTAAATCAAAGTAAGTTTGTTTTAAGCAGATGGACCAGAGTCAGCTAGACCCATAAAGTCTTCCTCTTTTAGTCAAATATCTGTGGGTCATGTGGGGGGTTAATATGATGCATGGACACTGTTCAGGCTTCAAAATGTTGATTCCCATTCACTGCCATTATAAAGCTTGGAAGAGCCATGACATTTATATATATATTAATATATCTCCAATTGTATTAATCTCAAAGAAGAATGTCATATACTCCTAGGATGGCTTGGGTGTAAATCATGGGATAATTTTCATTTTTGGGTGAACTATCCCTTCGCAACAGTCATATATTCAAATGCATTGTTTTTATGTGCTTTGGACAGTTATGGTAACACAGCATGTCGTATTAACAGCAGTTTCAATAAAAAAATAAAAATAAAAAAAAGTCAAATGACAGAATTTGTGTCAATTGGAAAGAAGAAAGAGACCATTTTATTCTTACCCTTATAGTCTGAATAGTTCATAAAGAAAAAAAAAAGATAATACATTTGGGACAAAATACAGAAGCACAGTGCTAGTGCCTTTATGTAAGCAGGTCATCTGTTTGTCCAATCAATGACACCAATGCCACAAATATGCAAATAAGAATGTTAACCAGGGTAGATTTAGAATGAATTTTTATGAATGCCCAGGACTGATTGTTAACCTTAAGTAAATTATGAGCAGGAGACAAGATAACCTAGAATTCAGTTTACCCAGGGTTCACTATTTCCACGTGTGAAAATCCCTATTGTTATATCACTCTTAAATGTGGCCCAGTCATTCAAGCGCCAAGCTTTCTAAACCGTCACAGCTCATAGCAAATATTCCCGTTACCTCACTTCATTTTTCATCTGAAAAAAGAGACCAAATTAAATTACTCATATGTTGCTCTTTTATTCGCTATATGATTATGTCTTAACCCTATAGCACCCGAGGAGAATACAGCATTGGATAAGTAGGTTTTGCAAACACCTCCAGATTGCACTGTTCTTATGGCTGATGTGGAAGACATGATAGAGATGAAGCAATTTCTTTTCTGAAGAGCTGGAGGGTGAGTGTCACTGTCATTCGTCTTCCTGCAGCATTTAATGACTACTACAACAATAATGAGGATATTTTATGGACTTCTCTCTCCACGGCTCATCTGCTACATGAGAATTAGCACAGAATATAGGTTACAAACAATCCCAGTGATGACGGATGAAGTCTGTAAGTGTTCGCCATATATAATTGGTTGTCCAGTCATAACAATCCTTATGAGAGAAAATGTATGCTATTAGTCAAAGAATTTCACTGTATCCCACAACAGATTCATCATGACAACAGCGATTACAGAAAAACAGGCTTCTTTGCCGTATATATGTAGTTTGAGGATAATCAAGAAATGAAAAGCACCAAAATTACTCTGATTAATGTAGAGGCAAAAGCATTACAAAATAGAGAGTCTAACAGGAGAAAATAGAGAGAAATTATCTTACGTATGCTATCCCTCTGATGCTCAGTGTACAGTTGACTCTTGTATATCATTTATAACCATATGATTCAAAGACAGCTCCTTTAAATTAGCTTGTAAAAAAGCCCCTGGAAAGCTGTGGCACCTTGCATCCTAACGCTTCTGAAGGCTGCCATTTGCAAAATATTATTTAATTTGTTATTAACATTGCTATTTCAAAGTTCAAGGGCAATTTTAAATGATAAATTTCAAGTTTAACACCCCAGGTAAAAGAATGAGTGGCATAATTTATTTGCAGTATCCTTTTGTCTGGCTACCCTTAAAGGTCTTACAGATTTTTAATTTTTCTTTTTTTTTTTTTTTTTTTTTTTTTTTTTTTTCTCAACAAGCTTAAGACACAAAGGAATGAATGGCAGGCTACTTTTGTCAGATATGATTGAAATTGTGTATACTCACATGGATGGACCGGGAGAAAAAAACGCCCTGGATTTTCTCCCAAATAGGCCCATCACAACTGCGAACAGTCACTACTATCTCAAGTTATTACAGCAATCTTGTCACATTTATGGCAAATAACATCACAAAACCCATGTTGACCTTGCTGACAAAAACAATAGAAGCCATCACAGAAATTCAAATTATTACTACAAATACCATCAAAAAAATAAAAAACAATCAAGTTTGAACCATTAAATCCAATAAATAATGGTTACCTTTAGTGTGTTTTGGGACATATTACATAAGGATTAAGTGGCTTTAACAAAAGCCATGAATAGAAAGTGAGCAACTACCAGTAGAGACCAAAAGGCACCATTACAGTCAGCGCTGCCGCTCCCACCACGCGCATCACGCACTGTGCATAGGGCACCAAGTGCTGAGGGGGCACCAAAAATAGCCTAATGATTTTTTTTTTTTTAAATGCCGGTATTATTTCATTAGCCTATATAAATATTAGCCACATTTTAGCCATGCATATGTAACAAAAAAGGGGGAACAAGAAATATATTTAATAATTGCTATAGTCTAGTCTAGAAAGGAACATAAGATCTAAAATACTTGAAATCTACATAAAAAAAGAGAAGAATGCATATGACAATGATAAACATAAACCTAGAATCTAGAAACCTAAAACCACAGAATTATTCAATTTGAATATTAATGTGTGTGTGTGTGTGTGTGTGTGTGATGTTAATCAGACTAATCACCTTATAGGCTACTTCATTTGCCTTATTTTCTAACTCAGTAGCTTTCAAATGTTTCTGTCGTATGATCGCTGCTGTCTCTTTATGAATGAATTCAATTCAATTCAATTCAAGTTTATTTGTATAGCGCTTTTTACAAAACAAATCGTTACAAAGCAACTTTACAGAAAATTATGTTTCTACAATATTTAGTAGTAGCTAGTAGTTTGTGCACTGAATGAAATATTCATGTCAGACAATGCGGAGTGATAAATAGCAGTGGACGCTCAGACTAGGGTTTTCCTGGGATTTTACTAGTGCTATAGGCTACTTGTTGTGTATAGTGAGAGAGGCGGGCAAAGGTAACCTGATGTATCCTTTTGCTTTTTTGTTTCTTCCCCCAACCGTCTTTATCTTCACTTCTTTGCCTGCTTTTGCTAGGCTATCTATTTTGCCTCAGTCTAAGTTTCTTATGAGCAAAAATAGATTGCATTAAGTGCCACCATCAATGTCACTTAATCTGACACTTTTCTTTGATGATGAACCAGCCAAGCCAACCACCGATGCATGGATGGCCATTTTGGAATTCTCCAGATCATCCTGATGGACAGTCTGCCCTTGCTCACATGTAAAAGCAAAAGTAACAAATCCAGACATAATCACAGGTTTAGCCTATATAAATGGAGAATTAGTTTCCAATTTGACCAATTTACTATAACTTATTTGAGGTGAGTACATATATATTCAGTACCATTCAAAGTTTGGGCTGAGTAGTATTTCTTTTGTTTTCTTTCTTCTTTCTTTCCTTTTTTAAAATAAATGTTTACTTTTATTCAACAAGGAGTAAGGACACAATACATTTAATCAAAAGTGGCAGTATACTCTACACATTATGCAGTAAAAGTATAAAGTAAAAGATGTCCATTTAAAATAAATTATTGGTGACAATTTACAAAAAGGTTCATTAGTTAACATAAGTTAACCATTTTAGTTAACATGAACTGAACATGAACAATACTTCTACAGCATGTATTAAAGCTGCGGTAGGTGACTTTTGATGCTCTAGCGGTTAATAAACAGAACTGCTTGCGTCTTGCGGAAGAACATCGAACTACTTCTCTCTGTTTATGTCTATGAAGAATCACAAAGGTACTGGGTTACTCCGCCGCGGTACCCCCGAAGCAATCTAAAATAGTCCGAATATAAACACTTATTATAGGTGCACCCTAGTGATTCAGGACAAGCTAAAAACACGGTTCGGAAAATGGATTCATGGTGTACTCGCTTATTATATACATTTTGAACACATTTTGAACACAAACAAAGTTACGGACCGCAGCTCTGATTGGTTGTTTCTTAACGGGAGCGATGTATTCCTGCAAATGGCAATAAGACCACTGGGAGGAGCCAGAGGAGCTTGATTTGCTTGATTTACTTGTCTCATATTCTACTGTCAGGACATAATGACAGGTTTAACAAATATATAAAAAATATATTTTTACAAAAGTTACCTACTGCAACTTTAATTTATGTCCATTTTAACATTTACTAATACATTATTAAAATCAAAAGCTGTACTTGTTAACATTTGCACTGTGAATTAACATGAAGTAAAAATAAACAACTGTAATTGAAGAGTTCAGATGCAAAAGCCTCTAAATGCCATCTGAAATTTTCATCTAAAATTGGGATTTTTATCAGGCTCCTATATTTATGTTCAGTTATTTCACTTTAATAGTCTGGCAAAGGACCTGCACATTGCCATTAAAGTAAAATGACACAACCTAAGCATAGGCGCTTGATAAAAATCCTAATTTTAGATGCAAATTTCAAATGGCATTTAGAGGCTTTTGCATCTGAACTCTTCATTTCCATTAACCATTATTAACAAAGATGAATAAATACTGTAACAAATGTATTGTTCATATATTAACTAACATTAACATTATCGCACAGTGTTTTCTTTCATCAATCTTTAAGAAAAATGAAAAATACTACTACTACTACTACTACTACTACTACTAATAATAATAATATATAATAATATAATATATAATAATATATAATATATAACAACAAACAAATATATAATATTAAGAAATGTATCTTGAGCACCAAATAAGCATATTATGATGATTTATAAAGTATGCTGAAAATGCAGAATTGGCATGACAGGAATATATATATATATATATATATATATATATATATATATATATATATATATATATATATATATATATATATATATATATAACTTGAAAGCAGTTCATTTTATTTCTAATAATATAAAAAATGATATAATGTTTAAGTATACTGTATTTCATGAAATAAATGCAGCCTTGCCGAGCATAAAATACCTTCAAAGACACATATTAACAACCCCAGACTTTTGAACGGTACTGTGTATATGTTCCAAATGAAATGGGATGGTTGACGAAATACCACAAACTATTGTGGCACAGCTGAATTCACCCCTACGTCTTAACCTGCGCTCTTAATTCTGCTTCATCGTTCTTCATTGCTCCAGCACTCCACAGATGAAAAAGCATCACATTTATAGACTGAACGGTCATGCTCCAAAAGTTCAATTAAGGAAAAACATTCCACTCAACCTTTATGTGATAGGATTACCAGATACATTTCAAAAGAATGAGGAATTCTATCAAGTCCTCTCGTAACACCCTCATCAAAAATCTCCATCCTCTTGCAACAGCTGAAAAGAAGAGTTACAACATGACAATGAAAATTCAATGCTTTCAGATTGTTTTAAAAATATCTGTTTTCCAATACCCTTTCATTGCTTAACTGAGAATATAAACAACAATTGCTGCAAAGCCATTAAGATGTTTGTTGCAGAAATGTGAATATAATATTAGCTGGAATTATCTATCTATCTATCTATCTATCTATCTATCTATCTATCTATCTATCTATCTATCTATCTATCTATCTATCTATCTATCTATCTATCTATCTATCTATCTATCTATCTATCTGGCACATTTGTCTTGATTATTTTCACAATACTCAGAATCATCCAATTTTCACAAAATTATCCCAATTTGGTTTCGAATTGCGAGAGGGGAAGAGAGCTCATGTGACACACCCTCAATCATGGAGGCACAGAGAGGGAGCCTGGAGCCTGGAGCCTGCCTCAGGTACTCATCCCATCATTCTTTCTCTAAACCCAACTAATGTAATTATCACCATGGCACCACACCGAGCACAGTGATGACCAAATTAGTGCAACACGAACAAGAGGCAGAAGGTTAACTGCCGTGTGATGCCAGCTTGTTTTGATCCGAAGTTCTTCTGCAGCGCTGAAGTTACGTGGGGACTCTTGCTTGCCTATCCTGTCAGATTCCTGGGGCGAAACGAGACACTTTCTACCCCCACACAACCATCTTAGCTGCTTCATCATTTGTAAATGACACATTATTATTCTGTCTCCCCACTCCCTGATTCTCTCTTCTCATTAGGGATTTGATTTATTTATTTATTTATTTTCCCCCAAGCACTTTGAGCCCCTGGAGCTGTTTGACAAGTGCAAAGAATGTCGGTGGCAAAATGAGAACAACAAAAGAAAGGCACAGCTATACTGTTGAGATTTTCCCCCTAGTCACTTGAACTTCTCAAATAAACCCATCATTTAGATGGATGAAATTGTTACCAAAATACAGAATTACACACCAAAGAAATATGACCGAATTCAGCAGTAAAGCAACACAAGGCAAGATGCTGGTGTAATTTATCCACCCTTTCTTCAGTTGTTTTCATCTTATTTATTAAATAATTGGTGATTTATTTGACAATAGATTGTATGTGGTCATATCATTATTTTAAAAACACACATTTATTGGGGTGCTAGGTATTATTTTGCTTGTCTATTCCCGAAAATTATAGCCTACTACAAAAATCTAATTTACACTTAACTAGATATGTGATTCTTTGCATTCAAGCCACATGTTTTAAGACATGAGAGAGTTCTCATATCTTAAAGCCCAACTCCAAGAAAACAAAATCATACTAAACTATCATTACGGAGATGCTGTATTAATATGCTGTGTAATATTGATTTAATTGTGTGCATTTGGCATGAATTGGTTCAAATGAACATGATGGATTGCATCTCTGGCTTTTAAAATGTCAGCTTAGCTGTGAGAGATTTGTTTGAATAAATCAAATCAGAAATAAAGACAATGAAGGCAAAATAAATCACAAAAAAATGTACTAGTTGCTGTGGGCCTCTGTCAGCAGACAAAGAATGGTGTGATGACAGCAGGTTTGGAACAACAATGAGACAGATGTGAGGGAGAGAGACAAAGATCACATCTGCTCGCAGACATGTACACACCACAACAACTGTGGGTGTGACTCATGCTTTGATACAAAGCAAGTTTATTATTATTATTATTATTATTATTATTATTATTATTATTATTATTATTATTATTATTATTATAAAATAATACAAATTGTAAGAAAAAATACCAACTTTAATCTAAACCATTAACCATTACTTTTGTATTTTTCGTCTCGTCTAAATTATATACTGTACATCTATTATGGCATGTACTGTATGCATGTATTTTTATTTATCTGCTTGTTAATTTTGTGATAAGCAGGTTTTGGAGTAAGCAGTGTCTTCATGTAACAGATTTTTGTGCACAGATTGAATTTTACCAAGCTGCTATATTTTTTTACTGGCAAAAATAAATATGAAATAAGTTTATTTATGTATTCAAGAACTGTTATGTACTAATGGTTTCTTTCTTTCTTTTTTTTTTTGAATTGTTAATTAAGAGACCATTATCTCTTAACTGTAAAAATATGTATATATATGTATATACATATATGTTTATGTATATATATATATATATATATATATATATATATATATATATATATATATATATATATATATATATATATATATATATATATATATACGCACACACACACTGAATAAAACACAACACTTTTGTTTTTGCCCCCCATTTTTAATGAGCCAAACTCAAAGATCTAAGACTTTTTCTATGTACACAAAAGGCTTATTTCTCTCAGATATTGTTCACAAATATGTCTAAATCTGTGTTAATGATCACTTCTTTGCAGAGATAATCCATCCACCTCACAGGTGTGGCATATCAAGATGCTGATTAGACAGCATGATTATTGCACAGGTGTGACTTAGGCTGGCCACAATAAAAGACCACTCTAAAATGTGCAGTTTATCACACAGCACAATGCCACAGATTTTGAGGGAGCGTGCAATTGGTGAACAGACTGTCAGAAAGCGTCTCAGAGAAGCTCATTTGACCTGACTGCAGTTTGTTGTCTTAACTGACGTGAATGGGCAAATGTTCACATTTGAAGGTGTCTGGCACTTTGGAGAGTTGTTCTCTTTACAGATGAATCCCTCTTTTCACTGTACGGGGCAGATGGCAGACAGCGTGTATGGTTTTGTGTGGGTGAGCGGTTTGCTGATGTCAACATTGTGGATCGAGTGGCCCATGGTGACGGTGGGGTTATGGTATGGGCAGGCATATGATATGGACAACGAACAGAGGTGCATTTTATTGATAGCATTTTGAATGCACAAATATACTGTGACGAGATCCCGAGGCCCATTGTTGTGCCATTCATCCACGACTATCACCTCATTTTGCAGCTTGATAATGCACGGACCCATCATGCTGTCTCATAAGCACCTGTGAGGTGGATGGGTTATCTCGTCAAAGGAGAAGTGCTCACTAACACCGATTTAGACAGATTTGTCAATATTATTTGAGAGAAATAGGCCTTTTGTGTACATAGAAAAAGTATTGGATCATTGAGTTCAGCTCATGAAAAATGGGGGCAGAAACAAAAGTGTTGCATTTATTATATATCTTTATTTGCTTTTCCATTGTACAAAACAAAGCACAAAAAAAATCCTCCATTGAAATGCAATGACACTTATCAATGTTTTAAAATGGGCACTGACACAAAGTCACATACAAACATAGACGCACATATAGAAGAAAGACAGCCCTGCAAATGACCTTAAGTCCTCCCCATTTCTGATGAGTTGTCCTTGTTTGGATTTCCATCACTGACATGAGTAAATACCGACAGGTTAATCCACTGCTATCCAAAGCCCCAGCGATTAATCAGCCACAGTCAAGCCATATTTGTCCTTGTTTACCTTTGGATGAAAAGATTTAAAAAATATATATAATAATTACAGTTAAGGTCCCACAATGAGCTTAGGTGGAATTACAGGTACAAACCAAAAATTTGACTGAGCAATGATTTACAGTAAGGGCCCAAAACTGTGCATGCATCTAATATTTAGAAAGATTAAATCTTATCAGAGAGGGTTACATGAAATATCAGGACCGATCAGTAAATGGCCCTAGTACTTCAAAATAAGCCTCACAAAGCACACCAGAGCTGTAAAATAATCCAGCTCACAAGGGCCTACGATAGGTCTAGCTACATATAATGACTATGAGATGTGAGACTATGAGTCACAAATTACTTTGTTGAACAGCATCTAGAGTTCATTTCTCTTGCTTCTAAATGAAGTAGAACACAGTGGCTGCCCTTTTCACTCTGATTCATAACATCTAGTAGAGGAAGCAAGAGTTTCTGGCTGATTAGAGCTAGTAATAGATTTATTAGCATTTGCAGGACTAAGTCAATCCATCATAGATAATATATTCAGGATAAAACAGAAGAGTGATTGATTTTGGCTTAACTCAGCTGATTCAAACAATGAATCAAAGATTCCATTTGGTACGATAAAATAACTGAGACACAGTCTACCCTATGACCAATAATGTTTCAAAAAACAATGTGTGCATACATATTCTTTCTTTCAAATGAGGTGCACTCAAATATTCTAAAATGCAGATTCTGAGAAAAAAAATATATGATCTTGTTGTTGAACAACTTGTCTTTTAGATTTCATATCATCAAAATTGTCACACAGCTGCTTTCCATTAGGGTGTCAGTGCAACCTTACAGACTCACAGATTGTATTCCATTACTTGCTATAGATTACATAATATAAAAATAAAAAAATTGCTAGTAAAAAAATCTAGTTTATGAATGTTTAGGTAATGTTCTCTGTCTATGTTTTAGATTACTTTAACATGTATGTGTGTGTGTGTGTGTGTGTGTGTGTGTGTGTATATATATATATATATATATTCAAAAAAAAACAAAAAAAAAAGTTGAATTCTAAAAATATTAATATTTAATCTGTTTACCTGAATGTCTGTGTGACCATTAACCAACATCAGAAAATTGTGAATTGGGGTGTCGCAATATACTGGTATTGACGATAATTTATATTCAAATAAACAATTATCGATATCATGTTAATTTAGTGTGTGACAATATACCGGTATTAACGATAACGGAATATTTAAAATAAACAGTTCTCTTATGAAAACACCACATGTAAATATCCTAGTGCCAGTACATGGTTGAGCTCCCATTTCATAGGAGCTTCAAAGAAGATGGAGAAATCCAGAGTCTTGTGCCCTGCTTTATCAGTATCCTTATGTTTATTTGGTGAAAAAGAAAAACTCGAAGTAAACAAAGTAAAAAATAATATGACTGATATCTTTTCCCCCAAGTTTGCTAGCTATCACAATATATCAATATAGTGAATTCATATGGCCACAATAACCAAATAAAAAATCTAATATTGTGACAGCCCTAATGTGCATATGTATTTTTTATTGAAATATTAACTTCCTCAATGACATTTCATCTACATATGTCAGTGTTAGGTTGGGAGAAAGATTTACTGCATTACTGATCAAACATTAATAAACATAAAAACAGCAATGAGGTTACATACATTCATACATCAGGGCTCTTAGAAAGTAAACTTTAAGAGAAAGATAGAGAGAGAGAATACAGGAAATCAGACTACCAGACTATCATTATACTACATTCCTTCACCTGAACTGTATGGATTGCTAGTTGTAAATGTATGCACCTCCCCAGGCATTCTGTGTTTTCTGATAACATTACTATTTGAATGCTCATTCCTGCCAAACTACAAAATTAAATTGTGACTAGTGGGGCAGGCCGAGAGCTGTGGGAATGGTGGAGGCTGGTGGAGGAAGTGATAATGCATGACACCTGTCCCACTCACCGCTTCGAGTCCCAAGGTGTAGCTCCGGAAGGATAAGACAAGAGAGGACCGGGCTTGCACTTTATTTTGTTTTGGTTCTGTTTGTGCACTGCACACTGTGAGGGGCTGTCGTGCTATTTTAAATTTTGTGTTTATTTTATTGTTAAAAGTTTGTTTAAATGTTCGCCGGTTCCTGCCTCCTTCTTCCCGATCAATGAACTGTGTTACAACTACATAATCATATTGCCCTGCACAGAGATTACATATTTTATCATTAAAATGGCTTTGTATTGATAACCCATACAACATGCATATTATCTTACAAGAGGGATTAATTTTACTTTATGTCATGCTGCAATGACGTATCCACATTTTTTTTTTTATAAATGGCTTTTGAATTCTGAGTTGGACTTGTAAAATTCTGTGAGAAGAGAAGCACACATAGACTTCTCAAGATTCTGGACAATTACCAATTTTTGTCCCTGTGGTGAATAAAATGGAAAGCGTGGAACCTTCAAAGAGACATCTAAAGTACTAGCACACTGTATTAGAGCTAGCTCAAAATTTTAGAGATGAGTTTGCCCATGCAACAAAGACCAAACCATGCACCAGTGTGCTGCAAGCTTTGCATAATATTTCAAGAAATTATTCCAAACAGAGGGCTTGCTCCAAGCAAAAGGTATGAAGTGACAGACTTTACTGTTAGTGTGCAATGGATTTTAGGCATCTACTTTAGTCATTGTAAAAGAGAATAGTTCCCACACTTGCTTCCCAACAATTTGTTATGCTTGTCAAATGTCTGAATACATGTCAGATGTCTTAATGAGATCTGGAAAAAGTTGCAACCATGTCCTTTTTTTTTTTTTTAGATCCTTCAACCAGATATACAGCCAGTAGTGTGGATAACATACAGCATTACATAAGTGTACCTCTTATGGAAGCGTGGGTTTCTTTATATGGTTCAGGTGCCCTTCTTTTGTCAAAGAAAAACAATTTAAAGGAGAGACGTGGGACCTTAAAACCCACTTTTAGCTCAGTGAAGGTCAGGACAAAGTGGCTGTGTTCCTTCCCATTAGACTATCAATAATTTATACATTTGTTGTCACCTTTATTTATATAGCGCTTTAAACAAAATACATTGCGTCAAAGCAACTAAACCACATTCATTAGGAAAACAGTGTGTCAATAATGCAAAATGACCGTTAAAGGCAGTTCATCATTGAATTCAGTTATGTCTTCTCTGTTCAGTTAAATAGTGTCTGTGCATTTATTTGCAATCAAGTCAACGATATCGCTGTAGATGAAGTGACCCCAACTAAGCAAGCCAGAGGCGACAGCGGCAAGGAAGCGAAACTCCATCGGTGACAGAATGGAGAAAAAAACCTTGGTTCAATTCCAGGCTGCAGCAAAGTCAGATTGTGCAGAAGAATCATCTGTTTCCTGTGGTCTTGTCCTGGTGGTCCTCTGAGACAAGGTCTTTACAGGGGATCTGTATCTGGGGCTCTAGTTGTCCTGGTCTCTGCTGTCTTTCTGGGCAGTAGAGGTCCTTTCTAGGTGCTGATCCACCATCTGGTCTGGATACGTACTGGATCCGGGTGACTGCAGTGACCCTCTGATCTGGACACAGACTGGATCTGGTGGCCACGGTGACCTCGGAACAAGAGAGAAACAGACAAATATTAGCGTAGATGCCATTCTTCTAATGATGTAGCAAGTACATAGGGTGTTATGTGAAGTGTTTCCGGTTCCGGTTTACCTAATTAATGCAGCCTAAAAATCCTTTAACGGATTTGGATATTAAAAGCATATTAGTATGTTCTGTGTATGCCAGGTTAAAGAGATGGGTCTTTAATCTAGATTTAAACTGCAAGAGTGTGTCTGCCTCCCGAACAATGTTAGGTAGGTTATTCCAGAGTTTAGTTGCCAAACAGGAGAAGGATATGTCTCATGTCACCAAATATCTCTCAGTGTTAATACCCTAAACAATTTAGAGCTGGATCTATTCAAAATGAGACCTGCGGATACTGTACATCCAGTCTTGAGGGATGCATGGATTCAACCATTGGCTTGATGAGAAAGAAGATTCTACACGCAAGAAACAGTCACTTACACATTTGAAATATTTATATTATTGTTCCATTACATGATATACAAAATGAGCAAACAAGTGTCATGTTAAAATATTAATAGTGAAATATTAAAGGGTTAGTTCACCCAAAAATTATGTCATTAATGACTCACCCTCATGTTGTTCCAAACCCGTAAGACCTCCATTCATCTTCGGAACACAGTTTAAGAACAAAATATAAGCGCAACACTTTTTTTTTTTTGTATTTACCTCCAGTTTTCATGAGCTGAACTCAAAGATCTAAGACTATTTCTCTGAAATACTGTTCGCAAATCTGTCTATATCTGTGTTAGTGATCACTTCTCCTTTGCAGAGATAATCCATCCATCTCACAGGTGTGGCATATCAAGATGCTGATTAGACAGCATGATTATTGCACAGGTGTGCCTTAGGCTGGCCACAATAAAAGGCCACTCTTAAATCTGCATTTTTATCACACAGCACAATGCCACAGATGTCTGAAATTTTTTAGGGAGCGTGCAATTGCTGACTGTAGGAATGTCAAACAGAGCTGTTGCCTGTGAACTGAATATTCATTTCTCTACCATAAGCCGTCTCCAAAGGCGTTTCAGGGAATTTGTCAGTACATCCAACCGGCCTCACAACCGCAGACCACATGTAACCACACCAGCCCAGGACATCCACATCCAGCATCTTCACCTCTAAGATCGTCCGAACAGCTGCTGCAACAATCGGTTTGCTTAACCAAAAAATCTCTGCACAAACTGTCAGAAACCTTCAGAGACAGAGGGAGGACCCAGGATGGAGGCAGAAGGAACCAGTAATAACATCCAATTGACAGTCCAGGTAATTTCAGTCCAGTCTGACATTCCAGTCTGCAGTGCTGATATGTTAAGTCGCATCCTCATTCTGCACTTTTTTAGTTGTAAGGCTATTAGGAATATTCATTTTCTGAGTATCTCTTCTTTAGCGTTCCAATTGCTCTCCTCAGCTAACAATTGGATTATTGTCAGCAACTTAAAAATAGAATTATCTAGTCATCTCCGGCAACAAAGTAATTAATTTATGTTGCTGTCAAAGGGGTTACAGATGAGGTTAGGATGGAGGTATGGGTTGGAGTCACCTTCTTCTTCTTCTTCTTCCTTTATTATTATTATTATTTTTTTTTTAAGAAACAAAGAAACAAACTTATCCACTTTTTTTTCAACCCTCAAAATTTTCTTTATACAACATAGCACATGCAAAGCAGATTTTAAAAACATGCTTACAAATCTTTATGTACTTATTTGTTATACATATACTGTGTGTATAATTGTGAAAATAAATAAATTAGTTACCTTTTTGATGACAGAAGCACTATAAAATTAAATATCTCCACTTAATCTCCGAGCTTGTACTGACGGATATTCTCACACTAAACACTTTTTCTTTTTTTTTTTTTCTACATAGACTACTCCGAATTATTATGAAGTTCTATTGAAATGTCTGATAAAACAACCACTCTTCCTCAATGGAGCTTCAGAGGGCTTTTGATACAGGTCATTAGACTTCAGCTAGTAGGGATCAGACAAAGTGACCATAAGCCATCAGACTAATCTGCTGATGGCGATGTGACAGGGTAGCCATTATGACATTCCTTTTCTCACTTCCATTCCACTGAAGATGAATATATCACCAGTGTCTCCCATTAGAAGAGGCCATGAGCTTATTTCTGTATTAACGCTGTCATTCACCCTTTTCTTTATTTCCGAGGTTAAAACAATTTGTACTTTCCCTCAGAACAGCTGAAGGCTCCTTTTCAAGCATATATTCAAGCACACACACACGTTTATTATTTGTTTTTTTATATGTTCATAAAACTGAATTCTTTGCGGGTGGTTTCTGGTTTAGTAAAAGCTAGAAAAGGTTGTGGATATTTGCAGACATTCTCCATAATACATTGTCCTTTATTGGCAATGATTCTATTCAAATCCTAATTGGATAATTGGAGAGAAAAGGCTTCAAAACAAAGCGAGAGTGGGAGAGATGGGATGGAATGGGATGGGAGAGAGAGCAATGGAACCAAAGAAAAAAAAAAGAAAAAAAAAAAGAAAGAGAACATTTTATGGTCCGATTGCTTTGATCATACAGAGCTATGCATTGGTGGCAGTAGAGACAAATGATTAATTCAAGCTTATTCTTTTGAATTTAAGCTCTGCACCTGCTATGAAGATCACATCATATTTTGATTTCAAAAACATGGGAGCCAACGGGACGTGTTCTTGCTGGCAAAAACAGCTAGACACAGTGGAATGGAACCGATTCAGGGGTCTAAAGTTGCATTTTTAAAAGTTAGACTTCGCAAGTTGTCATAAGGTGTCTTAAAAATGCAGCACTGAAATGCAGAAAAAAAGAGGTGTTTCACAGCAGCCAAAGATGCTGCAGAAATACCACTTATAATTCATTTTTGAGATACAATTATTTGAGAATCTGGTATCTGAGGATAAACAAAAGAAATCAAATAATAATCAAATTATTTAGAAAATTGTTTTAAAGTTGTCCAAATGAAGTTCTTAGCAATACCTATTACTAATAATTATATATATATATATATATATATATATATATATATATATATATATATATATATATATATATATATATATATATATATATATATATATATATATATATATATATATAATTAAAAAAAGAAAAATCTATAAAAGAAAAAATATCTAATTTTGACCCATACAATGTATTTTTTGCTAATGCTACAAATATAATCCAGCAACTCTATTTTATTTTATTTATTTTTTCGTATAATTTCAAAGATGTTTAGCACACTGTGTGAACTCTGAGTGAGGTCAAGCAAAGACCCTCAGCTCTGGACTCCATTTAACCAAGTTCAAGTGTAAAGCAGTCTGGAAATGATTTTTTAACGGGCCATTTCCTTAAGCTTTCTAAACATTTAATCATGACTGATTGTGTCCTCTGCTTTGCCTGCAGACAATAACAGACATTTATCTTCTTGGAGGTTTGACAGCTTCTCAGATTTGTGTGTATTGTGGTTGGTGGGGCGATGGGGGACGGAGATTGGATAGGGGGTCTGTTTTTTGTGTTCTTTGTTTTCTGCTTTGCTTTGATTTCTGATTCTTTGGTTTAAAAGAACCCCTGCATGAGCACAAATGGTCACACTATTTAATATGATGACAAAAGAGGAATGACTTTATTCAAACATTAAATACAAACAACTGAGATGCTTTTCACCTATAAAGAAAAAAAAAAGAATGATCGATAGCAGACAGCCCATCTTGAATCAGTTGCTATGTATTTGATCTGACTCCAGTGATCATTAACCAGTCCCTTCCAGGTGTCCAGTTTACACATATACTTTTGTAGAGTAGTGATCCATATTGCTTGGTTCTCCTAGCAAAAAAAGAAAAAAAAAAGTGAACTTTTTAACTGTCATACTTTGTGCCATTCCATGTACTTCTAAAATATATCTCTTGGATCTTGGATATTTTGAAAATGCTTCACCTCTGGAAAGTCTTTGTGTTCTTACTCGCAAAAGCTTGGCATTAACACATGGGAGGTCTCGCACCCTGGTTTTTCAATTCAAAAATAGATTTCTTTAGAAACTATTTTGATGAATTACACAAAAGCCCAAAACCCCTGGCCACAGAATTTCTTTTCAGTTCAAGATGTGACCTATTATGGACAGAGAAAAAATGTAAAGAGAACCCACATGCAGACTGACATACATATGTTGAGATACATCACTGACAAAGATAAATTGCCTTGGACATTTATCCATGTAGGTTTAAGACCCACTACATTAGAGCTGTAGCTTCATACAGAGCATTAAAACAAGCTATGTCCTCAGGAAGTGACCTGTCAGACAGAATAATGGCTGCCCGCAGCCTCTCCAGCAGAGATACTTGTTATTTGTCACCTGGATGTGCTTCCTTGGCTCCTTTCCAACTCACACATTAACTTAACCAAGTCGCTTTATTCCTGTCATGTTTTGACTTCAAACAAAGCAATAACTGGCTCCAATTGTCCCTTGCTCTATACACTTTATGTACTGTCTAACAGTTTCATTGTTTCCCTGCCCACTTCTGTGTTTAACAAACCATCTCTGAACAAGTCATCAGATCTATAGCCTGGCAAATCCTGCAGACACTGTGCTCACTGCATTCTGTACATCAGTAAAGAATTGGCTCTTTTTGTAATGATAATAGTTCATTTGGGTAATCAGAAGTGGCTTGTCTAGTTTTAAGATGATAATGGAAGGGGTGTGGATGGCAGTGTTGTGAGCTGTCAGCTCTGATGAATGGCAAGGTTTGCTGTCAATATTTTCATATGGCTAAAGATGAATGATGCATTTACCTGTATAAACTATGAGTCTGTGATGACAGCAGGGCCAATTTGATACCTGAAATAAGTTACGGAGGATAAAATGAAGCCTCTGGGGGCCAGTGGATCCAGGTTGGGGGTATTACACTACTTCATTAAATATACGGCATCTGTACTTGATGAACAGAACAAATCAAAAGAAAGGGATCTTTATCCGGTCCAAAAGTAATCATCTGAGTATTCATGAACAGCCTGTACTTAGACCACACAATGCTGAGCTTTTATTATTATTATTATTATTATTATTATTATTAATAATAATAATAATAATAATAATAATAATAATAATAATAATAATCTCTACATGTATACAACTTCAGCTTATATGCATTATTCAGTAGGAATAGACTACACTGTCCCATTTATCAGTTGGCTAGCTCCATTAAATTCTCCAAACAAGTCAGACCTCATGGCCAATAGAATCATATTGTGCAGAATTTGGCAAACAACCAGCATAATGAATTTCAAATAAAGTGCTTAAACATTGGTCATTTCAGGACACGCAAAACACATCAGTTATGAGTGGAGTGGCTGGCTAGATTTGGACAATGCTACAGGCATCTTTTTAGCTTTAAATGGAGACAGATGGGCTTTAGCACATGATCAAGCAATTCCCTTTCTTACTGCACTGAAAGTACAAGCTTTCTCAAACCACCAGAACCAGACTATGAGCATATTACACAAAAAACAATAGAAAATAAATAATAATAATAATAATAATAATAATAATAATAATAATAATAATAATAATAATAATAATATATAAAACTGTATTAACTAAGATTATTTTAGAGGTCATCATAATTATAAATCCTTTCACAATCCTTTCCACAATCATCATTTTTCTCTGGTTTTGAAAGGAAGGCTATGCATATTATAAGCTGATAACCCCTACTTGATCATGCATTGAAACTGAAATTCTTTGTAGCTGTGGCATTTAGAGAAGAAATTTTCGCACTGCGGAGCCTTTCAGTTCTCTTCAGTGCTGATTTACGGTGACGAATAATGTGAACAGAGTCACTGAACGCAGCAATTCCCAATTGCCCTTTAGTATAGAAAGATAACCTTCCCTTATGTGTGACCCTAAATTCTGGTCACAACTGCAAAAGCAAACATGTTCTGTGTGTTGTCACATCATATTTAATTATTAATTGTAATAAAAATATCAGAAATTAAATCTGATTTTTACTAATAAATTTGTTTGGAAATATTTCAATCATCAAGTATCATTCAAAGTTTCATCAACAAGAAAACACGATTGCATCAACATCCTTCCACACTCCAGAGTTATATATCCCTCAACACTGCACCTCTTTTTGATCGACAGATTTGGTGTGGAGGGACCCATGGTGCAATAACAGCAACATAATGCATGCACCATGTTCCAGCAGCTCAAGGCACCAGCCATATGCCAGCCTTTACCTCGGGAGTGAGGCAGAAAGAGTGTGATCGATAGGGCATCCCTCACTCAGGGGAAATAAGTGGCTTTGGTTTCCTGCTGGAGCCACCATGCATTGAAAATCATGCTGAAGTCCACAAATTCCATCCCATCCTCCAATAAAAGAACCATGTTGAGACATTCAGAATTCCCCAGATCACTCATAATTGCCATCCTGACCTAATTACTTGAAATGAGTAGTCCATCTCGTGGATGCCTTTAATTATGCAATTACAGGAAAAGGCCTTAAAGTGCACCTCCCACCACCCCCAAACCAAGTTTTTTTTTTTTTTTTTTTTTTTTTGATAAATCAATAAATACATAAGAAAATTATTTCTATGTTGTCTTTATGTGTATGTATGTATATATATATATATATATATATATATATATATATATATATATATATATATATATATATTATATTATTATTATTATATTATTATTATTATATTATTGTGCTGTCAAAAGCAACAAGTCTTTAAATAGGTCAAAACATTAAAGTGAGAAAGGTGACTAGTGTTGAACCTGTCCAACTTGACACAACATTTGTGTTAAACGTGCAAATGAAGCATTTGCCCAGAGAACACAGGTATGACCCCGCAGAACTATCAGAAACTCAGGCAGCACAATGCCTATTTTGCATTACAAGGACGCATCTCCCTCAAGGTCAGAAAGATGGCAGAGTTGTGCTCCACACCCAGACTCTTCGGATGAATAAATAATATGTATCCACCTCACATCTGAGTGATCAGAGTGTAAGTTCTTCAGGACGTAAATAGACACGTAATGGAGCAACACATTTTACAGTAAGTATTTCTCTGCAATTGGAAGAAGGTTGGGTCAGGTTGATAACAATAGTGGGAGGTTTGGGAAATCAGCGGAAGGGATCCTTAAGGTTCCCCCCTCGAATCTTCACTGAAAGTGAGACATGTCTCTTGAGTGTTAAATAAAATTATGTGTATCAAAATGTAAAGTAAATGGTGGAGGTGAGAATAATGAGTTTGTTTAACTTCTAAGCATTGTGAAAAAAAGAAATTAACATCTAAATTTGTCAATATTAAGGTCTCATGTGAGTTCATGCATTTTTGCATTATACAGTATTTTTACACTTAAAAATAGGGTCATTAAAATTGTTTTGCTTACTAATGAGTTAGTTTTTCTAGACATTAATTTCAAGTTCATTTAGACATAGACATGTCTGAAAATGGTAATGTATGCGTGGGTGAATAATATCTCCATAAATGGCTGCATACAGGTGCATCTCAAAATAATTTAAATATCATGGACAAGTTTTTTTTTTATAATAACAACACACAAAAAAAATCGTTCTTATATTCTAGATTCATTGCACACAAACTGAAATATTTCAAGTGTTTTTTGTTTTAACTCTGATGGTTATGACTTATAACAACAAAAACAAACAATCATGAAATATTTCAGTTTGTGTGCAATGAATCTAGAACATAAGTTTTCATTTTTATTTTACATTTTTTTATTAGGGCCCGAGCACCGAGGTGCGAGGACCCTCTTGTATCTGCTTTGTTTTTTATTAGGGCTCAAGCCCGAAGGGGCGAAGAGCCCTATTGTTCTTCTAAGGATTATTCTTCTTCTTATTAGGGCTCAAGCCCGAAGGGGCAAAGAGCCCTATTGTTCTTCTAAGGATTATTCTTGTTATTATTAGGGCTCAAGCCTGGAGGGCGAGAGCCCTATTGTTTTCCTTAGGATTATTTGTTATTATTATTATTATTATTATTATTATTATTATTTATTATTATTATTTTTCTTCAAGGTTTCGGGGGCTTTTGGGGCCCTTAACATGCTTAAAAAGTCTTGAAAATTGGCACACACATTGGAACCTGCGGCCATTAGGGCCGGGCAGAGACTGATACACGGGCGTGGCACAGGGGCTCTACAGCGCCCCCTGGAATATGGAGGGCCATATATCATACATACTTGCACATAGACATACGAAACTCGGTACACATATAGAACTCATCAATACAAACAACTTTCGTATTGCATATCATAGGCTCCGCCCAACAGGAAGTTGGCTATTTGGGGTTTATTATTCATATTTGTCGTCAAAGTTGTGGGGGCTTTTGGGGTCCTTAACATACTCAAAAACTCTTGAAAATTTGCGCACACTTTGGAATCTGTGGCCTGAAGGAGCCTGCAGAGGCTGAGACCTGGGCGTGGCACAGGGGCTCTACGGCGCCCCCTGGATCACAGTTATAAATGTTGATGTATAGCTCACACATACTTGCACGTATTAATATGAAACTCAGTACACATATAGATCTCATCGTGCCGAACAACTTTCGTATTGCATATCATAGGCTCCGCCCAACAGGAAGTCAGCTATTTAGAGTTATGTAAAAAGTGCATGCTCTGGAATTTGAAATACTTGTCATAGGTTTTTTACTCGATTGCCGCCAAACTCGGTCAACATGATCTCAAGACATTGGGGATGAAAAATTGCCAGGGGATTTTTGATATCTCAAACGGTTTGCTCGTGGCGAGGCTTTGAAATTATGGCGAGAAATGAGAAACAGGAAGTGTCTAATACCATCCACATACATTTCCTAATTTTAATCAAACTTCATCAGATTATTCATTGTATGATGTCGATCGCATATATGTGACTATTAGGAGTCAAAGTTATAGCGCCACCAAGTGGCAGCAGGAAGTGTGTCATTTTCAAAATGCTTTGAATTCAGCATCTTATTTTTACTCGATTTGCTTCAAACTTCATCAGAATAATGTTAAAACACAGTCGATATAAATCTGCTGGGGGGATATTGATATCTAAAAATATTGTTGCCGTGGCAACATGTCAAACTGGAATACTTCTCAGGTGATTTTGAGGCATATAACATACTTAGAATTTCATCAAACTCAGAACACATATCAGTATTAGTGACAGCTAGACACTGGCAAAATTTCATAAGAGGGCGTGGAAGAGGCACTCTATAGCGCCACCTTTTGTCAAAAGTGGGGGGGTTAGTTTTAGCTACAGACACCAAACTCAGTACAAAAATTGTTCTTATCAAGACGGACAACTTTCTAATTCACAGTCATCAGCTACGACCAACAGGAAGTCGGCTATTTTGATTTGAATGTGGATTGTTTTTTACATTTAGCTGTGAATTAATGCATACTGCTCAGAGGAGAGTAACACTATACACACCAAACTTGGTGTACATGTTGAAAAAACATTGAGGAACTTAAATTGTGAATGGGTTTTGGATAGCTTGGATGGTTTTGTCGTGGGGATTTTTTAAAATGACAATAAAGATGGAATTATTAATTTTCCTGCATTTTTAAATTCCAAACACTTCAAAACCTTTTTTTCATAAAGAAAAAAAGTTATTCTGAGTAAATATGCATAGTTTCATGACTTTACAACACTGTATGGATAACAGAAAATTAAAAAACTGTCAGACATCTCATATCACTCTGTCCCTCTGTTTGAGTGTGTGTGCTTAGACTTCCATTGTCTGAGAGAAATAGCGCCCCTACAGGTGCAGTTACCGGAATAAAAAAGGGAGGAGACTGTCTTTTGGTTTCGATTTTAAATCGGTTAAAATACAAATAAATACTTGGATTTAATTCACACTGACAAGCTAAACCAACATATATGATTATTATAAGGTCAGGGCTCATTAATAATTGATGTGTGGTCAGTGATACGTGAGAAACACGAGAGATGAATCACCGCTCTGAGCAGGAGCGTGTGGAATGATGAGCTCAGAAAAAAACGAGTTTATTCTTGTTTTATAGCTATTAAAAATAAAGTATTGCAGCGATATCACACAATTCACCAATTAGAGCACACCAAGAGCTAAATTAAGATGTTTTTGAACTGTTTGTGTGAAAATGAAATATTCGCGGCTGCCTATATGAAATCACTGCCTCCGATCAGCGCGCACAGTGTCACAAGTTCAAAACAAACGAATTTATTCTTGTTTAAGAGCTTTTCAAAATAAATTATTGCCATAAATGCACACAATACATCCATTATAACACTACACGAGCTAAATGCAGGTGTTTGTGACCCGTTTAAGTGCGCAAGACTATTTGAAAGCGCGACTGGCAGAATAACATATATCTCTCGAGCTGCAGGATTCTGCCTTTCGTCGTAAGAACGAACACATCACGGACAAGATTATTTCAAAATACATAATAGCTTGGCTAATATAAACGAAAACAGCCACGTGAACATAAACTGTTGAGAAATAAGTCTGAAGTGGATCTAATGGATTTTAATATTAAGAGATCCGCATATACCAGCTGCTTCTGTCTTCAATTTTAATCTATATAAAAAATTAAACTCATTCATCTTGGCTGCTTTTTTAATGTGTGTACGTATTTATTTATTATTTTGCTCTAACAAGACTTAATCTATATTTAATTAAATCAATTACATTTGATTTTACATTTGATTTGTCCATTTCTGCATCTAAACGCCTAAAAACCTAAAACATGCTCTATTATACTATTGTTAGCAATTTCTTTATCGTCCAATTTATCTGGTGTACACACTTTATTTTCATAATAAACTCGTTTGTTAGATTATACACAGTTATAGTGGTCTATAATAAATATTGACAGGTTTTATTCAAGCTGTTTAGAATGATTGCCATAGGCTAATTTTTAAAAATGTAAATCCCAAAAAAAAAAAAAAAAAAAAAAATGTAAATAAATAAAAAACATTGGAAAAGAATAACTTGTACTTTTTTATACATTTTGTATAGTTTCATAGTTTATGCATTATAGTTATAAAAACAAACAAATTTAGCCACTCACATAGAAATCTTAGGCCTTATCCTTTTCTGACAGTTTTAGGGATTTTTAAAAATCCTAAAAAACCTTATTTGTGCTGCAAATAATAATTTCAAACTAATTTGATACTGACCTCTGACATCCTGTGACATGATATTTATTTGAATTTACATAATCTCATGGATGTAACAGTAAATCTGTTCAGCTCACAGATCAAGACTAAGCTGTAATGTAAGCAGAACTTTCACAAATGCTTTTAGGTCAATAAAATCATTACAAAACATATACAAATCATTTAAGGGATTTGATAACACTGTAAAATAATGTCTAATTTGTTAACATTAGCAAATGCATTGATAACACTTTATAATAACTGCACTCATTAGTAAATAGTCAGTTCATGCTTCATAAAGCCTTGTCCCAATATTAATAGTCAGTAGTAAGCAGTTTATAAATACAGCTATAAATAGCTCATTTATTAAAAAGGAGAGTAAAGGGTCAGTTATCTTCCTATGAAAAATAAAAAAATTAAAATAAACAAACAACAACACTGATTGATACAGAACTCAGAAATGTTATTGTGGATTTATGATAAACTCAGCCTGTAAATGAATTCATTCTCCTCCAAGAAGACACAAGTAGTTCACACCAAACTTTTTTAACATGAAGCCATATACTGAAGATGTTAAATTGCGAATGGGTTTAGGATACCTTAAATGGTGTGGCCATAGAGATTTATTAAAGTAACATAAAAAAATACCATAGTTATTTTACTATATCTTTAAAATTTTTAATTCCAACTCTTCATAATTTTTTATATACCTAGAAGTCATCATTTGAAGGAAGCACAGTAAGTTCCATAGCTTTATCATTTTCAAGAGCCAGCATAAAATTAAAACTATCATAACATATAAATCAAGCTGGCAATTCTTAGTACCAATAATGGCCACCAGATGGAGCTATAGGATCACTTTTAAATAATTATTGTAGAAACAAGTATGATTTAAATCATTTATAGAAATCTTTCAAAGAAAAATAATATGAATTTTATGTATTTTACTGATAAAATGACCCTCACTTAATTAGAACAACATGCTGAAGTATTGTGAACTGTATATTAAGAATAATTCTTTATAGGCTTTATGGACAGATAAGTTTTGAGTGACTCTTGAAGGATCAGCACCACATCCTCTTTTACCACTGTTTAAAGAATGTATCTAACAGTACAGGTGCGGATGAATTTTGAATAGCTTGAATGGTTTTGTCGTGGTGATTTTTTGAAATAACAGTAAAAAAGTAACCAGTAAATGTCTTTTATTTTTTTAAGTGCAGCTTCTAAACACTTCAAAAAAATGTACACATAGAAGACAAGTCATTCTGAGGAAATATGCATAGTTTCATGACTATACAACACTATATGGATGATAGAAAATTAAAAAACTATCATACATCTGATGTCACTCTGTCCCTCTGTCACTGTGGGTAATGTGTGTGTGTGTGTGTGTGTGTGTGTGTGTGTGTGTGTGTATGTGCGTGTGTGTGTGTGTGTTAAGTGAATTAGGTGTGAAACTATCAGGGAGCATTTAGTCTCCAGCGCCAACATTTTACAGAACTGCCACTTTCCTGGAGTCTCAGAATTACTCGGTGTCAGGTTCTGAGAGATCTAAGATTCCAAAAAATGATTTGATTAGAATACCATGAAGTATTGTGAAATACTATATATTAAGACTTTATATATAGGCTTTATGAACAGATTAGAGTGACTCATGAAGGACCAGCACCACCTCCTCTTGTCCGATGGTTTGAGGAATATATCTTCCAGAATCCGGGATTAAGATTTAGGAGCTCATTTTTATTCCACCTCCTTTCCTGAAAGTCTGTCTTGCAGAATTGACTAAAAATTAATCTTCACATTAATTCCTAATTATTTTGCAATTATTTTTGTCAGTTCTTCTTGACCTGTTTTTTTTTTTTCTTCTCTTCTTCTTTTCTGACCTCATGACCCAGTCAGCATTTTTGTACAATGGTCAAGTCTTAACTTATCCATTTCTGTATTGCATTTGTGTTTGATATTTCTCATGGGTATTTCATAATTTTCGACTTTGAGTTAAAACAGTTTGAGTTAAAACTCTTTTTTAGCGCATTTCATCTGTAAAAGAAAACAGCCTAATAATTCTGCACATGAATATAAGGAGTTTTTCTCTTACAGCTTTCCTGGACTATTGTATAGCACTCATAAATGATTAAATAAAAAATAATGGTAGTTATTAAGATTGATATGGTTTGGAATTGGTAAAATGTGCTTGGAAAAAAATCACAATAAAACAATGTTTTAATGTTTAAGTTTGGAATATTAACTGACATAAATTAATGCTATATAAATATTGTTCATGTTAACATAATGTTTATAAATGAAATCTTATTGTAAAGTGTTACTAAATATATATATATATGTTTGGGGAATATATATATATATTGTTCTGTGAATGTGATTTTAAAGTCTAGATGATTCGGATTAACCCTTTAACCGCCATATCCTTTAAAACGTCACTGCCAGAGGGATATTGTGAATGCATGTGCCCGCTGGGCACAGTTTACCTGATGCCACCGAGGTGGCGATGGCATTGGTGGCTTGAGCCCGCCATCGCTGCTTGCAGCTATATTTATTATTATTATTTTTATTTTTTATTAAACCTTCCGGGGTGTTTTGGGGGCCTTAACATGCTCAAAAACTCTTGAAAATTGGCACACACATTGGAATCTGCGGCCATCAGGACGCCGCAGAGGCTGGGACCCGGGCGTGGCACAGGGGCTCTACAGCGCCCCCTGGAAGACAGTCAGAATTCTTGAACCATAGCTCACACACACTTGCATGTATTTATATCAAACTCGGTACACTTATAGATCTCATTGAGCCAAACAACTTTCACACTTTATGTCATAGGCTCCGCCCAACAGGAAGTCAGCTATTCAGGGCTGTTTAAAAAAAGCATGCTCTGGAATTTGAAATACTCCTCTGAGGTTTTCAACCCGTTCGCCACGAAACTCGGTGAACATGATCTCAAGACATTGAGGATGAAAAATTGCGAGGGGATTTTTGATATCTCGAACGGTTTGCCCGTGGCGAGGCATGGAACTTATGGCGAGAAATGAGAAACAGGAAATGTCTAATAACATCCACATACATTTCCTGAATTTGATCAAACTTCATGGGTTTGTTCGTTGTATGATACCGATTGTATATATGTGGCTATTAAGAGTCAACGTTATAGCGCCACCAACTGGCAGCAGGAAGTGTGTCATTTTCCAAATGCTTTGAATTCAGCATCTTATTTTTACTCGATTTACTTAAAACTTCATCAGAATAATGACAAAACACGGCCGATGTAAATCTGTTGTGGGGATATTGATATCTGATATAGTGTTGCCATGGCAACGTGTCAAACTTGAATGTTCTGTTATGGTGAGTTTGAGGCAGACAACAAGCTCAGATTTACATGAAACTCAAAACACATATCAGTATTAGTGATAGCTAGACAATGGCAAAAGCTTTTAAAAGGGCGTGAAGGAGGCACTCTATAGCGCCACCTTTTGTCAAAAGTGGGGGGGTTAGTTTTAGCTACAGACACCAAACTTGGTACATAAATTGTTCTTTTCAAGACGGACAACTTTCTAATTCACAGTCATCAGCTACGATCAACAGGAAGTCGGCTATTTTGATTTGAATGTGTATTTTTGAGATTTTACAGTTGTGAATTAATGAATACTCCTCACAGGGGAAGTACACTATACACACCAAACGTTGTCTACATGAAGAAAAAACATCGAGGAACTTAAATTGCGAACAGATTTTGGTTAGCTTGAACGGTTTTGTCGTGGTGATTTTTTGAAATGACAGTGAAAAGTGTAATCGTCTTGTATTTTTAAATTGCAGCTTCCAAACCTTTAAAAAACATTTTTAATTTAGAAAACCAGTGATTCTGAGGAAATATGCATAGTTTCATGACTTTACAGCACTGTATGATTAAAAGAAAATTAAAAAACTGTCAGACATCTGATCTCACTCTGTCACTCTGTGTGCTGACTCTGTGTGTGTGTGTGTGAGTGTGAGTGGGGGAGGGGCGTGAGCTGAGTGGCAGACAGACAGAGAGAGAGAGAGAGAGAGAGAGAGACTTAAACATCTCTTTAATCACCAGAAAAAAACTGTATTTTAAATAGTTATTTTTTTGTTGTTGTTGCTAATTGTGCTGTTATGATTACATCTTAAGAAATATCTTAGGCCTTATCCTTTTCTGACAGTTTCAGGGATTAAAAAAAATCCTAAAAAACCTTATTTGTGCTGCAAATAATAATTTCAAACTCATTTGATACTGACCTCTGTCACCCTGTGACATGACATTTATTTGAATTTACATAATCTCAAGGATGTAACAGTAAAACTGTTCAGCTCACAGATGAAGACTAAGCTTTAATGCAAGCAGAACTATTTCACAAATGCTTATAGGTTAATGAAATCATAACAAAACACTTTTAAATTATTTAAGGATTTGGTAACACTTTAAAATAATGTCTCAATTGTTAACATTAGTAAATGCATTGGTAACACTTCATAATAGCTGCAATTCTTAGCTAAGCATTAGTAAATAGTCAGTTCATGCTTTATATAGCCTTCTCCCAAAATTAATATTTTAGTAAGCATTTTATAAATACAGCTATAATTAAATTGTTCATGGTTTATATGCACATTTATTTTGAGGAGATTAAAGGCTGTAATCTCCCTAAAAAAAATGTAAAATAAAAAATAAAATAAATAAAATAAACAAACACAGAACTCATAAATATTTATTTCAAGATGCAATAAAAGAAAACTGTACACTTGAATTTATTTATATATTTATATATATATATATATATATATATATATATATATATATATATATATATATATATATACACACACAATTGCATAAGTTTATATTTAAAAATGTTTAGCAAGTGTACAGCTAATAATAATAATAATGCATTTTATTTAGTTTTAGCTACAGACACCAAACTCGGTACTTAAATTGTTCTTATCAAGACGGACAACTTTCTAATTCACAGTCATAAGCTACGATCAACAGGAAGTCAGCTATTTTGATTTGAATGTGTATTTTTGAGATTTTACAGTTGTGAATTAATGCATACTCCTCACATGGGAAGTACACTATACACACCAAACTTTGACTACATGAAGAAACAACATCGAGGAACTTAAATTGCGAACGGATTTTGGTTAGCTTGAACGGTTTTGACGTGGTGATTTTTTGAAATGACAGTAAGAAGGGGAAACATTAATTGTATTGTATGTCTAAATTGCAGCTTCCAAACACTTCAAGGCATGTTTTCATACAGAGATCAAATCATTATGAGGAAATATGCATAGTTTCATGACTTTACAACACTGTATGGATAAAAGAAAAGAAAAAACTGTCAGACTTCTCAACTGACATGATCTCACTCTGGCCACTCCGTCTGTGTGAGGAAAGGGAGGGGGAGAGGGAGGGGGAGTGTGAGTGTGAGGGGGTTGGTGACTGTGAATCTTTGGTGACTGACAGTGTGTGTGGATTGTAGGGAGGGGCTGTCTGGCAGAGAGAGAGAGAGAGAGAGAGAGAGAGAGACCTAATCATTCCTTTAATAATCAGGAAAAAAAAATCTATATTTTAAATTGTTATTGTTTTTGTTGTTGCTAATGGTGGTGTTTTTTTCCTTTCATTACAGGTTAAGAAATCTCTTAGGCCTTATCCTTTTCTGACAGTTTTTGGGATTTAAAAACATCCTAAGAAGCCTTATTTGTGCTGCAAATTATAATTTCAAACTCATTTGATACTGACCTATGACAACCTGTGACGTGACATGACATTTATTAATCTCATGGATGTAACAGTAAAACTCTTCAACTGACAGATTAAGCTGCAATGCAAGCAAAACTATTTCACAAATGCTTATAGGTCATTAAAATCATTACAAAACACTAATAAATTATTAAAGGGTTTGGTAACACTGTATAATAATGTCTAATTTGTTAACATTAGTAAATGCATTGGTAACACTTTATAATAACTGCACTCATTAGCTAAGCATTAGTAAATAGTTCATGATTATAAAGCCTTTTCCCTTAATAATAGTCATTATTAAGCAGGAATACATCTCTAATTACATTGTTCTTGGTTTAAAAGCACATATATTACAAAGGAGATTAAAGTTTCAGTTGTCTTATAAAATAAATCAATAAACACAACCCAGTTTGATTCAGAATTCAGAAATATTTATTTCAAGATGCAATAAAAGGAAACTGTACACTTGAAAAGGTTTTGAGCGATTCTTGAAGGACTAGCATCACCTTCACTTGTACGATGGTTTGAGGAATATATCTTCCAGATAGTACCGCCGCTCCCTATATGCAGAGTATGCAGTCTTCGTAGAGCACCAACTCCCAGAGGGGGCACCAGTTGCTCAAAAAAAACAAAACAAATATGCGCCATTCTCCCATCCGCGTTCGCGACCACTCAATAGCATTTGAGAAGAAAGACTTGTAGTCACAAAACAATTGTAATGTGTTCATATAGGTGTCAGCTACAATGCACACCTTATACATTTTTTATACATTTTAAAATAAAGTGTTACTAAAGTTATATATATTGTTCTGTGTATGTGATTTCAAAGTCTAGATTGGTCGGATTAACCCTTTAACTGCCACATCCCTTAAAACTTGATTGTCAGAGGGTTACTGTAAATGCTTATGCCCGCTGGGCACAGTTTTCCCGATGCCACCAGGGTGGCGTTGCACTGATGGCTTGAGCCCGACATCGCTGCTTGCAGCTATATTTAGGGCTCAAGCCCAAAGGGCGAGAGGCCTATTGTTTTCCTTAGGATTATTTTTTATTATTATTATTATTATTATTATTATTATTATTATTATTATTTTTTTTTTTTTTTTTTTTTTTTTTTTTCCAACGTCTCGGGGGCTTTTGGGGCCCTTAACGTGCTTAAAAAGTCTTGAAAATTGGCACACAGATTGGAACCTGCGGCCATTAGGGCCGGGCAGAGACTGATACACGGGCGTGGCACAGGGGCTCTACAGCGCCCCCTGGAATATGGAGGGCCATATATCATACATTCTTGCTCGTAGACGTATGAAACTCGGTACACATATAAATCTCATCAATCCAAACAACTTTTGTATTGCATATCATAGGCTCCGCCCAACAGGAAGTTGGCTATTTAGGGTTTAGTATTCAAATTTTTCGTCAAAGTTGTGGGGGCTTTTGGGGTCCTTAACATACTCAAAAACTCTTGAAAATTGGCGCACACTTTGGAATCTGTGGCCTTTAGGAGCCTGCAGAGGCTGGGACCCGGGCGTGGCACAGGGGCTCTACGGCGCCCCCTGGAACACAGTCAGAAATGTTGATGTATAGCTCACACATACTTGCACATTTTCATATGAAACTCAGTACACATATAGATCTCATCGTGCCGAACAACTTTCGTATTGCATGTCATAGGCTCCGCCCATCAGGAAGTCAGCTATTTAGAGTTATGTAAAAAGCGCATGCTCTGGAATTTGAAATACTTGTCATAGGTTTTTTTCTCGATTGCCGCCAAACTTGGTCAACATGATCTCAAGACACTGGGGATGAAAAATTGCCAGGGGATTTTTGATATCTCGAACGGTTTGCTCGTGGCGAGGCGTTGAAATTATGGCGAGAAATTAGAAACAGGAAGTGTCTAATACCGTCCACATACATTTCCTGATTTTAATCAAACTTCATCAGATTATTCGTTGTATGATGTCGATCGCATATATGTGACTATTAGGAGTCAAAGTTATAGCGCCACCAACTGGCAGAAGGAAGTGTGTCATTTTCAAAATGATTTGAATTCAGCATCTTATTATTACTCGATTTGCTTCAAACTTCATCAGAATAATGTTAAAACACAGCTGATATAAATCTGCAAGGGGGATATTGATATCTAAAAAATTGTTGGCGTGGCAACATGTCAAACTGGAATACTTCTCAGGTGATTTTGAGGCAAATAACATACTTAGAATTTCACAAAACTCTGAACACACATCAGTATTTCTGATAGGAACTTAAATTGTGAATGGATTTTGGATAGCTTGAATGGTTTTGCCGTGGTGATTTTTTTAAATGACCTTACAAAGGGAATCATTATTGTATTTTTAAATTGCAGCTTCCAAACACGTCAAAGAATTTTTTCATACAGATGAAAAAGTCATTCTGAGGAAATATGCATAGTTTCACGACTTTACAACACTGTATGGATAACAGAAAATTAAAAAACTGTCAGACATCTCATCTCACTCTGTCCCTCTGTTTGAGTATATGTGCTTCAGACTTCCATTGTCTGAGAGAAATAGCGCCCCTACAGGTTCAATTCCCGGACTTTTACTTTCACTTTTAAATCGGTTAAAAATACAAATAAATACTTAGATTTAATTCACACTGACAAGCTAAACCAACATATCTGATTATTACCGGTTCAGGGCTCATGGATAAATTATTTCTGGCCAGAGATACGTGAGAAATAGGAGAGATGAATCACCGCTGTGATCACGAGCGTCTGGAGTAAAGAGCTCAGAAAAAACGAATTTATTCCTGTTTTAAAGCTTTTAAAAATAAATTATTACAGCGATATCACACAATCAACCAATTAGAACACACCAAGAGCTAAATTCAGATGTTTTTGAACTGTTTGTGTGAAAATGAATTATTTGCGGCTGCCTATCTGAAATCACCGCCTCCGATCAGCGCGTACAGTGTCGAGCTCAAAACAAACGAATTTATTCTTGTTTAAGAGCTTTTTTAAATAAAATATTACCACAAATGCACACAATAAACCCATTGTAACACTACAAGAGCTAAATGCAGGTGTTTGTGACCCATTTAAGTGTGCAAGACTATTTGAAAGCACGACTGGCAGAATAACATATATCTCTCGAGCTGCAGGATTCTGCCTTTCGTCGTACGAACGAACACATCACGGACAAGATTATTTCAAAACACATAATAGCTTGGCGACTATAAACGAAAACAGCCACGTGAACATAAACTGTTGAGAAATAAATCTGAAATGGATCTACTGGATTTTAATATTAAGTGACCGCATATACCAGCTGCTTCTGTCTTCAATTTTGATCCATATAAAAAATGAAACTCATTCATCTTGGCTGCTTTTTTTAATGTGTGTACGTATTTATTTATTTATTTATTTATTTATTTATTATTTTGCTCTAACAAGAATTAATCTATATTTAATTAAATCAATTACATTTTATTTTACATTTGATTTGTCCATTTCTGCATCTAAACGCCTAAAAACCTAAAACATGCTCTATTATACTATTGTTAGCAATTTCTTTATCGTCCAATTTATCTGGTGTACACTTTTATTTTCATAATAAACTTGTTTGTTAGATTATACACAGTTACAGTGGTCTATAATAAATATTAACAGGTTTTATTCAAGCTGTTTAGAATGATTGCAGTAGGCAAATTTTTTGAAATGTAAATAAAATAAAAAAAAATTTAAATAAATAAATAAATAAAAAACATTGGAAAAGAATAACTGTTGTACATTTTTATACATTTTGTATAATTTCATAGTTTATGCATTATAGTTATAAAAACAAATAAATTTAGCCACTCACATAAAATCTTATAGGCCTTATCCTTTTCTGACAGTTTTAGGGATTTTTAAAAATCCTAAAAAACCTTATTTGTGCTGCAAATAATAATTTCAAACTCAAACAGTAAATATTCAGTTCATGCTTTATAAAGCCTTGTCCCAATATTAATAGTCAGTAGTAAGCAGTTTATAAATACAGCTATAAAAAGCTTGTTCTTGGGTTATAAGCACATTTATTAAAAAGGAGAGTAAAGGGTCAGTTATCTTCCTATGAAAATTAATAAAAAAAACAAAAACAAACAACAACACAGATTGATACAGAACTCAGAAATTTTATTGTGGATTTATGATAAAATCAGCCTGTAAATGAATTCATACTCCTCCAAGAAGACACAAGTTCACAGCAAACTTTTTTAACATGAAGCTAATATACTGAAGATGTTAAATTGTGAATGGGTTTAGGATAGCTTAAATGGTGTGGCCATAGCGATTTATTAAAGTAACATAAAAAAATACAATCGTTATTTTACTATATCTTTAAAATTTTTCATTCCAACTCTTCATAATTTTTTATATACGTAGAAGTCATCATTTGAAGGAAGCACAGTAAGTTTCATAGCTTTATCATTTTCAAGAGCCAGCATAAAATTAAAACTATCATAACTTATAAATCAAGCTTGCAATTCTTAGTTCCAATAATGACCACCAGATGGAGCTATAGGATTACTTTTAAATAATTATTGTAAAACAAGTATGATTTAAATCATTTATAGAAATCTTTCAAAGAAAAATAATATGTATTTTATGTATTTTACTGATAAAATGACCCTCACTTAATTAGAATAACAAGCTGAAGTATTGTGAACTATATATTAAGAATAATTCTTTATAAGCTTTATGGACAGATACGTTTTGAATGACTCTTGAAGGATCAGCACCACATCCTCTTTTACCACTGTTTAAAGAATTTATCTTACAGAACAGGTGCGAATTAATTTTGGATAGCTTGAATGGTTTTGTCGTGGTGATTTTTTGAAATAACAGTAAAAAAGTAACCAGTAAATGTGTTTTATTTTTTTAAAGTGCAGCTTCTAAACACTTCAAAAAAATGTACACATAGAATACAAGTCATTCTGAGGAAATATGCATAGTTTCATGACTATACAACATTATATGGATGATAGAAAATTAAAAAAACTATCATACATCTGATGTCACTCTGTCCCTCTGTCACTGTGGTTAATGTGTGTGTGTGTGTGTGTGTGTGTGTGTTTGTGTGTGTGTTAAGTGAATTAGGTGTGAAACTATCATGGAGCATTTAGTCTCCAGCGCCAACATTTTACAGAACTGCCACTTTCCTGGAGTCTCAGAATTATAATGTGTCAGGTTTTGAGAGATCTAAGATTCCAAAAAATGATTTAATTAGAATACCATGAAGTATTGTGAAATACTATATATTAAGTCTTTATATATAGGCTTTATGAACAGATTAGAGTGACTCGTGAAGGACCAGCGCCACCTCCTCTTGTCCGATGGTTTGAGGAATATATCTTCCAGAATCTGGGATTAAGATTTAGGAGCTCATTTTTATTCCACCTCCTTTCCTGAAAGTCTGTCTTGCAGAATTGACTAAAAATTAATCTTCACATTAATTCCTAATTATTTTGCAATTCTTTTGTCAGTTCTTCTTGACCTGTTTTTCTCTTCCAGCTTTCCTGGACTATTGTATAGCACTCATAAATGATTAAATAAAAAATAATGGTAGTTATTAAGATTGATATGGTTTGGAATTGGTAAAATGTGCTTGGAAAAAAATCACAAAACAATGTTTTGATGTTTAAGTTTGGAATATTAACTGACATGAATGAATGCTATATAAATATTGTTCATGTTAACATAATGTTTATAAATGAAATCTTATTGTAAAGTGTTACTAAAGTTATATATATATATATATATTGTTCTGTGAATGTGATTTTGAAGTCTAGATGATTCGGATTAACCCTTTAACTGCCATATCATTTAAAACCTCACTGCCAGAAGGATATTGTGAATGCATGTGCCCGCTGGGCACAGTTTACCTGATGCCACCGGGGTGGCGATGGCATTGGTGGCTTGAGCCCGCCATCGCTGCTTGCAGCTATATTTTTTTATTATTATTATTATTATTATTATTTTTTTCTAACGTTACGGGGGCTTTTGGGGTCCTTAACATGCTCGAAAACTCTTGAAAATTGGCACACAGATTGGAACCTGCGGCCATTAGGGTCGGGCAGAGACTGATACACGGGCGTGGCACAAGGGCTCTACAGCGCCCCCTGGAATACTGAGGGCCATATATCATACATACTTGCACGTAGACACACGAAACTCGGTACACATGTAGATCTCATTAAACCAAACAACTTTCGTACTGCATGTCATAGGCTCCGCCCAACAGGAAGTTGGCTATTTAGGGTTTATTATTCATATTTTTGGTCAAAGTTGTGGGGGCTTTTGGGGTCCCTAACATACTCAAAAACTCTTGAAAATTTGCACACACTTTGGAATCTGTGCCCTTTAGGAGCCTGCAGAGGCTGGGACCCGGGCGTGGCACAGGGGCTCTACGGCGCCCCCTGGAACACAGTCATAAATGTTGATGTATAGCTCACACATACTTGCACATATTCATATGAAACTCAGTACACATATAGATCTCATTGTGCCGAACAATTTTCGTATTGCATGTCATAGGCTCCGCCCAACAGGAAGTCAGCTATTTAGAGTTATGTAAAAAGCGCATGCTCTGGAATTTGATATACTTGTCATAGGTTTTTTACTGGTTTACCACCAAACTCGGTCAACATGATATCAAGACATTGGGGATGAAAAATTGCCAGGGGATTTTTGATATCTCGAACGGTTTGCTCGTGGCGAGGCGTTGAAATTATGGCGAGAATTGAGAAACAGGAAGTGTCTAATACCATCCACATACATTTCCTGATTTCAATCAAACTTCATCAGATTATTCATTGTATGATGTCGATCACATATATGTGACTATTAGGAGTCAGAGTTATAGCGCCACCAACTGGCAGCAGGAAGTGTGTCATTTTCAAAATGATTTGAATTCAGCATCTTATTTTTATTCGATTTGCTTCAAACTTCATCAGAATAATGTTAAAACACAGCCGATATGAATCTGCAAGGGGGATATTGATATCTAAAAAATTGTTGGCGTGGCAACATGTCAAACTGGAATACTTCTCAGGTGATTTTGAGGCAAATAACATGCTTAGAATTTCATCAAACTCAGAACACATATCAGTATTAGTGACAGCTAGACACTGGCAAAAGTTCATAAGAGGGCGTGGAAGAGGCACTCTATAGCGCCACCTTTTGTCAAAAGTGGGGGGGTTAGTTTTAGCTACAGACACCAAACTCAGTACAAAAATTTTTCTTATCAAGACGGACAACTTTCTAATTCACAGTCATCAGCTACGACCAACAGGAAGTCGGCTATTTTGATTTGAATGTGGATTGTTTTTTACATTTAGCTGTGAATTAATGCATACTGCTCAGAGGAGAGTAACACTATACACACCAAACTTTGTCTACATGTTGAAAAAACATTGAGGAACTTAAATTGTGAATGGATTTTGGATAGCTTGGATGGTTTTGTCGTGGTTATTTTTTTAAATGACAGTAAAGATGGAATTATTAATTTTCCTGCATTTTTAAATTCCAAACACTTCAAAACCTTTTTTCATACAGAAAAAAAAGTTATTCTGAGTAAATATGCATAGTTTCATGACTTTACAACACTGTATGAATAACAGAAAATTAAAAAACTGTCAGACATCTCATATCACTCTGTCCATCTGTTTGAGTGTGTGTGCTTAGACTTCCATTGTCTGAGAGAAAATGCGCCCCTACAGGTGCAGTTACCGGACTTAAAAAGGGAGGAGACTGTCTTATGGTTTCACTTTTAAATCGGTTAAAATACAAATAAATACTTGGATTTAATTCACACTGACAAGCTAAACCAACATATATGATTATTATTAGGTCAGGGCTTAATAATTGATGTGTGGTCAGTGATACGTGAGAAACACGAGAGATGAATCACCGCTCTGAGCAGGAGCGTGTGGAATGATGAGCTCAGAAAACACGAGTTTATTCTTGTTTTATAGCTATTAAAAATAAAGTATTGCAGCGATATCACACAATTCACCAATTAGAACACACCAAGAGCTAAATTAAGATGTTTTTGAACTGTTTGTGTGAAAATGAAATATTCGCGGCTGCCTATATGAAATCACTGTCTCCGATCAGCGCGTACAGTGTCACAAGTTCAAAACTAACGAATTTATTCTTGTTTAAGAGCTTTTTAAAATAAATTATTACCACAAATGCACACAATAAACCCATTGTAGCACTACAAGAGCTAAATGCAGGTGTTTGTGACCCGTTTAAGTGTGCAAGACTATTTGAAAGCGCGACTGGCAGAATAACATATATCTCTCGAGCTGCAGGATTCTGCCTTTCGTCGTAAGAACGAACACATCACGGACAAGATTATTTCAAAATACATAATAGCTTGGCTAATATAAACGAAAACAGCCACGTGAACATAAACTGTTGAGAAATAAGTCTGAAGTGGATCTACTGGATTTTAATATTAAGTGACCGCATATACCTGCTTCTGTCTTCAATTTTAATCTATATAAAAAATTAAACTCATTAATCTTGGCTGCTTTTTTAATGTGTGTAGGTATTTATTTATTATTTTGCTCTAACAAGACTTAATCTATATTTAATTAAATCAATTACATTTTATTTTACATTTGATTTGTCCATTTCTGCATCTAAACGCCTAAAAACCTAAAACATGCTCTATTATACTATTGTTAGCAATTTCTTTATCGTCCAATTTATCTGGTGTACACGCTTTTATTTTCATAATAAACTCGTTTGTTAGATTATACACAGTTATAGTGGTCTATAATAAATATTAACAGGTTTTATTCAAGCTGTTTAGAATGATTGCGTAGGCTAATTTTTTTTAAATGTAAATAAAAAAATAAAAATAAAAAAATAAAAAACATTGGAAAAGAATAACTGTTGTACATTTTTATACATTTTGTATAATTTCATAGTTTATGCATTATAGTTATAAAAACAAACAAATTTAGCCACTCACATAGACATCTTAGGCCTCATACTTTTCTGACAGTTTTAGGGATTTTTTAAAATCCTAAAAAACCTTATTTGTGCTGCAAATAATAATTTCAAATTAATTTGATACTGACCTCTGACATCCTGTGACATGATATTTATTTGAATTTACATAATCTCATGGATGTTACAGTAAATCTGTTCAGCTCACAGATCAAGAAGCTGTAATGCAAGCAGAACTTTCACAAATACTTGTAGGTCAATAAAATCATTACAAAACACTTACAAATCATTGAAAGGATTTAATGACACTGTAAAATAATGTCTAATTTGTTAACATTAGCAAATGCATTGATAACACTTTATAATAACTGCACTCATTAGTAAATAGTCAGTTCATGCTTCATAAAGCCTTGTCCCAATATTAATAGTCAGTAGTAAGCAGTTTATAAATACAGCTATAAATAGCTTGTTCTTGGTTTATAAGCACATTTATTAAAAAGGAGAGTAAAGGGTCAGTTATCTTCCTATGAAAAATAAAAATAAACAAACAACAACACAGATTGATACAGAACTCAGAAATGTTACTGTGGATTTATGATAAAATCAGCCTGTAAATGAATTAATTCTCCTCTAAGAAGACATAAGTAGTTCACACCAAACTGTTTTAACATGAAACCATATACTGAAGATGTTAAATTTCGAAAGGGTTTAGGATACCTTAAATGGTGTGGCCATAGCGCTTTATTAAAGTAACATAAAAAAAATACAATAGTTATTTTACTATATCTTTAACATTTTTAATTCCAACTCTTCATAATTTTTTATATACGTAGAAGTCATCATTTGAAGGAAGCACAGTAAGTTTCATAGCTTTATCATTTTCAAGAGCCAGCATAAAATTAAAACTATCATAACATATAAATCAAGCTTGCAATTCTTAGTACCAATAATGGCCACCAGATGGAGCTATAGGATTACTTTTAAATAATTATTGTAGAAACAAGTATAATGATTTAAATCATTTATAGAAATCTTTCAAAGAAAAATAATATGAATTTTATGTATTTTACTGATAAAATGACCCTCACTTAATTAGAATATCAAGCTGAAGTATTGTGAACTTTATATTAAGAATAATTCTTTATAGGCTTAGGGACAGATATGTTTTGAGTGACTCTTGAAGGATCAGCACCACATCCTCTTTTACCACTGTTTAAAGAATGTATCTTACAGTACAGGTGCGGATGAATTTTGAATGGCTTGAATGGTTTTGTCGTGGTGATTTTTTGAAATAACAGTAAAAAAGTAACCAGTAAATGTCTTTTATTGTTTTAAAGTGCAGCTTCTAAACACTTAAAAAAATTGTACACATAGAAGACAAGTCATTCTGAGGAAATATGCATAGTTTCATGACTATACAACACTATATGGATGATAGAAAATTAAAAAAAGTATCATACATCTGATGTCACTCTGTCCCTCTGTCACTGTGGGTAATGTGTGTATGTGTGTGTGTGTGTGTGTGTGTTAAGTGAATTAGGTGTGAAACTACCAGCGCCAACATTTTACAGAACTGCCACTTTCCTGGAGTCTCAGAATTACAATGTGTCAGGTTCTGAGAGATCTAAGATTCCAAAAAATTATTTAATTAGAATACCATGAAGTATTGTGAAATACTATATATTAAGACTTATATATATAAGACTATATATAGGCTTTCTGAACCGATTAGAGTGACTCGTGAAGGACCAGCACCACCTCCTCTTGTCCGATGGTTTGAGGAATATATCTTCCAGAATCCGGGATTAAGATTTAGGAGCTCATTTTTATTCCACCTCCTTTCCTGAAAAGTCTGTCTTGCAGAATTGACTAAAAATTAATCTTCACATTAATTCCTAATTATTTTGCAATTCTTTTTGTCAGTTCTTCTTGACCTGTTTTTTTTTTTCTTCTTCTTTTCTGACCTCATGACCCAGTCAGCATTTTTGTACAATGGTCAAGTCTTAACTTATCCATTTCTGTATTGCATTTGTGTTTGATATTTCTCATGGGTATTTCATAATTTTCGACTTTGAGTTAAAATAGTTTGAGTTAAATCTCTTTTTTAGTGCATTTCATCTGTAAAAGAAAACATGCCTAATAATTCTGCACATGAAAATAAGGAGTTTTTCTCTTCCAGCTTTCCTGGACTATTGTATAACACTCATAAATGATTAAATAAAAAATAATGGTAGTTATTAAGATTGATATGGTTTGGAATTGGTAAAATGTGCTTGGAAAAAAATCACAAAACAATGTTTTAATGTTTAAGTTTGGAATATTAACTGACATGAATGAATGCTATATAAATATTGTTCATGTTAACATAATGTTTAGAAATGAAATATTATTGTAAAGTGTCACTAAAAATATATATATATATATATATATATATATATATATATATATATATATATATATATATTGTTCTGTGAATGTGATTTTAAAGTCTAGATGATTCGGATTAACCCTTTAACTGTCATATCCTTTAAAACCTCACTGCCAGAGGGATATTGTGAATGCATGTGCCCGCTGGGCACAGTTTGCCTGATGCCACCGGGGTGGCGATGGCATTGGTGGCTTGAGCCCGCCATCGCTGCTTGCAGCTATATTTATTATTATTTTTTTTATTTTTTATTAAACCTTCCGGGGGTTTTTGGAGGCCTTAACATGCTCAAAAACTCTTGAAAATTGGCACACACATTGGAATCTGCGGCCATCAGGACGCCACAGAGACTGGGCCCCGGGCGTGGCACAGGGACTCTACAGCGCCCCCTGGAACACAGTCAGAAATCTTGAACCATAGCTCACACACACTTTCATGTATTTATATGAAACTCAGTACACTTATAGATCTCATTGAGCCGAGCAACTTTCGCACTCTATGTCATAGGCTCCGCCCAACAGGAAGTCAGCTATTTAGGGCTGTTTATAAAAAGCATGCTCTGGAATTTGATATACTTGTCATAGGTCTTTTACTTGATTGCCACCAAACTCGGTCAACATGATCTCAAGACATTGGGGATGGAAAATTGCGAGGGGATTTTTGATATCTCGAACGGTTTGCCCGTGGCGAGGCGTTGAAATTATGGCGAGATATGAGAAACAGGAAATGTCTAATAACATCCACATACATTTCCTGAATTTGATCAAACTTCATTGGTTTGTTCGTTGTATGATACTGATCGTATATATGTGACTATTAAGAGTCAACATTATAGCGCCACCAACTGGCAGCAGGAAGTGTGCCATTTTCCAAATGCTTTGAATTCAGCATCTTATTTTTACTCTATTTACTTAAAACTTCATCAGAATAATGACAAAACACGGCCGATGTAAATCTGTTGTGGGGATATTGATATCTGATATAGTGTTGCCATGGCAACGTGTCAAACTTGAATGTTCTGTTATGGTGAGTTTGAGGCAGACAACAAGCTCAGATTTACATAAAACTCAAAACACATATCAGTATTAGTGATAGCTAGACAATGGCAAAAGCTTTTAAAAGGGCGTGAAGGAGGCACTCTATAGCGCCACCTTTTGTCAAAAGTGGGGGGGTTAGTTTTAGCTACAGACACCAAACTTGGTACATAAATTGTTCTTTTCAAGACGGACAACTTTCTAATTCACAGTCATCAGCTACGACCAACAGGAAGTCGGCTATTTTGATTTGAATATTTAAATTGAGCTCTGATTTAATGCATACTCCTCACAGGGGAAGTACACTATACACACCAAACTTTGTCTACATGAAGAAAAACCATTGAGGAACTTAAATTGCGAACGGATTTTGGTTAGCTTGAACGGTTTTGTCGTGGTGAATTTTTGAAATGACAGTAAAAAGGGAAACATTAATTGCCTTGTATGTTTAAATTGCAGCTTCCAAACACTTCAAAGCATTTTTTTATACAAAGATCAAATCATTTTGAGGAAATATGCATAGTTTCACGACTTTACAACACTGTATGGATAAAAGAAAATTAAAAAACTGTCAGACTTCTCAACTGACATGATCTCACTCTGGCCACCCTGTCTGTGTGAGGGAAGGGAGGGGGAGAGGGAGGGGGAGTGTGAGGGGGTTGGTGACTGTGACAGTGTGTGTGGACTGTAGGGAGGGGCTGTCTGGCAGAGAGAGAGACAGAGAGACCTAATCATCCCTTTAATAATCAGGAAAAAAAAAATCTGTATTTTAAATTGTTATTGTTTTTGTTGTTGCTAATGGTGGTGTTTTTTCCTTTCATTACAGGTTAAGAAATCTCTTAGGCCTTATCCTTTTCTGACAGTTTTAGGGATTTAAAAACATCCTAAGAACCCTAATTTGTGCTGCAAATAATAATTTCAAACTCATTTGATACTGACCTATGACAACCTGTGACGTGACATGACATTTATTAATCTCATGGATGTAACAGTAAAACTCTTCAACTGACAGATAAAGCTGTAATGCAAGCAAAACTATTTCACAAATGCTTATAGGTCATTAAAATCATTACAAAACACTAATACATTATTTAAGGATTTGGTAACACTGTAAAATAATGTCTAATTTGTTAACATTATGCAGTATAACATAGTATGCAGTCTTCGTAGGGCACCAACTCCCAGAGGGGGCACCATCCCAGTTGCTCAAAAAAAAAAAAAAAAAAAAAAAAAACATGCGTCATTCTCCCATCCGCGCTCGCGACCGCTCACACCTCATGTTTGCGGCTGAATGTTCGTAATTGATGGATGGACATCTATGCCTGGGTATAGGACATCAGCAATCCGGCACAGAGAAAAGAAAACTAAAGAAAATAAAACAGGCATAAAGTTGTCTTGACATTGGACTTTCTAGAGTCTCAAATTTAGGGAAGGTCTCTAAAGTTACATGTGATATTGTTATACACTTTTCTAACGTCAGTAGCATTTGAAGAGAATGACTTACAGTCATAAAAACAACTGTAATTGTTCATCTAGGTGACAGCTATAATGCACAATTAAATTGAATGTTTGATATTTATTACAACAAACTGTAAGTCATATGTAAATTATGCAACTTTTTCACATGGGCTCAAATGCAAATTTGAAGCTCAATAGCATTTGAGAAGAAAGACTTGCAGTCACAAAGCAATTGTAATGTGTTCATATAGGTGTCAGCTACAATGCACACCTTATACATTTTTTATAAATATTAAAATAAAGTGTTACTAAAGTTATATATATTGTTCTGTGTATGTGATTTCAAAGTCTAGATTGGTCGGATTAACCCTTTAACTGCCGCATCCCTTAAAACTGATTGTCAGAGGGTTACTGTAAATGCTTATGCCCGCTGGGCACAGTTATCCTGATGCCACCGGGGTGGCGTTGCACTGATGGCTTGAGCCCGACATCGCTGCTTGCAGCTATATTTAGGGCTCAAGCCCGAAGGGGCGAAGAGCCCTATTGTTCTTCTAAGGATTATTCTTATTATTTTTTTTATTTTTTATTTAACCTTCCGGGGGTTTTTAGGGGCCTTAACATGCTCAAAAACTCTTGAAAATTGGCACACACATTGGAATCTGCGGCCATCAGGATGCCGCAGAGGCTGGGACCCGGGCGTGGCACAGGGACTCTACAGCGCCCCCTGGAACACCTTCAGAAATCTTGAACCATAGCTCACACAGACTTGCATGTATTTATATGAAACTCGGTACACTTATAGATCTCATTGAGCCGAACAACTTTCACACTTTATGTCATAGGCTCCGCCCAACAGGAAGTCAGCTATTCAGGGCTGTTTAAAAAAAGCATGCTCTGGAATTTGAAATACTCCTCTGAGGTTTTCAACCCGTTCGCCACGAAACTCGGTGAACATGATCTCAAGACATTGGGGACGAAAAATTGCGAGGGGATTTTTGATATCTTGAACGGTTTGCCCGTAGCGAGGCGTGGAAATTATGGCGAGAAATGAGAAACAGGAAATGTCTAATAACATCCACATACATTTCCTGAATTTGATCAAACTTCATTGGTTTGTTCGTTGTATGATACCGATCGTATATATGTGACTATTAAGAGTCAACGTTATAGCGCCACCAACTGGCAGCAGGAAGTGAGTCATTTTCAAAATGTTTTGAATTCAGCATCTTATTTTTACTCGATTTACTTAAAACTTCATCAGAATAATGACAAAACACGGCCGATGTAAATCTGTTGTGGGGATATTGATATCTGATATGGCGTTGCCATGGCAACGTGTCAAACTTGAATGTTCTGTTATGATGAGTTTGAGGCAGACACCAACCTCAGATTTACATGAAACTAAAAACACATATCAGTATTAGTGATAGCTAGACAATGGGAAAAGCTTTTAAAAGGGCGTGAAGGAGGCATGCTATAGCGCCACCTTTTGTCAAAAGTGGGGGGTTTAATTTTAGCTACAGACACCAAACTTGGTACATAAATTGTTCTTATCAAGACGGACAACTTTCTAATTCACAGTCATCAGCTACGACCAACAGGAAGTCGGCTATTTTGATTTGAATATTTAAATTGAGCTCTGATTTAATGCATTCTCCTCAGAGGAAATGTTCACTATACTCACCAAACTTTGTCTACATGTTGAAAAAACATTGAGGAACTTAAATTGCGAACGGATTTTGGTTAGCTTGAACCGTTTTGTCGTGGTGATTTTTTGAAATGACAGTAAAAAGGGAATCATTAATTGTCTTGTATTTTTAAATTGCAGCTTCCAAACACTTAAAAAAAATACATCTTCATACAGAGATCAAATCATTCTGAGGACATATGCATAGTTTCATGACCTTACAACACTGTATGATTAAAAGAAAATTAAAAAAAACTGTCAGACATCTCAACTCACTCTGTCCCTCTGTTTGAGCAATGTATGTGTGCTGACTGAGTGCATGTGTGTGTGTGTGAGTGGGGGATGGGCATGAGCTGAGTGGCAGACACAATGAGAGAGAGAGAGAGAGACTTAATCATCTGTTTAATCACCAGAAAAAAAATGTATTTTAAATTGTTATTTTTTGTTGCTGTTGCTAACATTGCTGTTTTCATTACAGCTTAAGAAATCTCTTAGGCCTTATCCTTTTCTGACAGTTTCAGGAATTAAAAACAAAATTCTAAAAATACTTATTTGTGCTGCAAATAATAATTTCAACTCATTTGATACTGACCTATTCCATCCTGTGACATGACATGTATCTACATTTTTAAAATCTCATGGATGTAACAGTAAAACTGTTCAGTTCACAGATCAAGACTAAGCTTCTTTCACAAATGCTTATAAGTCATTAAAGGATTTATTAACACTGTAAAATAATGTCTAATTTGTTAACATTAGTAAATGCATTGGTAACACTTTATAATAACTGCACTCATTAGTAAATAGTCAGTTTATGCTTTATAAAGCCTTGTCCCAATATTAATAGTCAGTAGTAAGCAGTTTATAAATACAGCTATAAATAGCTTGTTCTTGGTTTATAAGCACATTTATTAAAAAGGAGAGTAATCTTTTCAGTTATCTTCCTATGAAAAATAAAAAAAATAAAAATAAACAAACAACAACACAGATTGATACAGAACTCAGAAATTTTATTGTGGATTTATGATAAAATCAGCATGTAAAAATGAATTCATACTCCTCCGAGAAGACATAAGTAGTTCACACCAAACTTTTTCAACATGATGCTAATATACTGAAGATGTTTAAAGCGATTTATTAAAGTAACATAAAAAAATACAATAGTTATTTTACGATATCTTTAAAATTTTTCATTTCAACTCTTCATAATTTTTTTATATATGTAGAAGTCATCATTTGAAGGAAGCACAGTAAGTTTCATAGCTTTATCATTTTCAAGAGCCAGCATAAAATTAAAACTATCATAACTTATAAATCAAGCTTGCAATTCTTAGTACCAATAATGGCCACCAGATGGAGCTATATGATTACTTTTAAATAATTATTGTAGAAACGAGTATGATTTAAATCATTTATAGAAATCTTTCAAAGAAAAATAATATGAATTTTATGTATTTACTGATAAAATGACCCTCACTTAATTAGAATAACAAGCTGAAGTATTGTGAACTGTATATTAAGAAATAATTCTTTATAGGCTTTATGGACAGATAAGTTTTGAGTGACTCTTGAAGGTTCAGCCCCACATCCTCTTTTACCACTGTTTAAAGAATTTATCTTACAGAACAGGTGCGAATGAATTTTGGATAGCTTGAATGGTTTTGTCGTGGTGATTTATTGAAATAACAGTAAAAAAGTAACCAGTAAATGTCTTTTTATTTTTTTAAAGTGCAGCTTCTAAACACTTCAAAAAAATGTACACATAGAAGACAAGTCATTCTGAGGAAATATGCATAGTTTCATGACTATACAACGCTATATGGATGATAGAAAATTAAAAAACTATCAAACATCGGATGTAACTCTGTCCCTCTGTCACTGTGGGTAATGTGTGTGTGTGTGTGTGTGTGTGTGTGTGTGTGTGTGTAAGTGAATTAGGTGTGAAACTATCAGGGAGCATTTAGTCTCCAGCGCCAACATTTTACAGAACTGCCACTTTCCTGGAGTCTCCAGAATTACTCTGTGTCAGGTTCTGAGATATCTAAGATTCAAAAAAATGATTTAATTAGAATACCATGAAGTATTGTGAAATACTATATATTAAGACTTTATATATAGGCTTCATGAACAGATTAGAGTGACTCGTGAAGGACCAGCACCACCTCCTCTTGTCCAATGGTTTAAAGAATATATCTTCCAGAATCCGGGATTAAGATTTAGGAGCTCTTTTTTATTCCACCTCCTTTCCTGAAAGTCTGTCTTGCAGAATTGACAAAATTAATCTTCACATTAATTTCTAATTATTTTGCAATTCTTTTTGTCAGTTCTTCTTGACCTGTTTTTTTCTTCTTCTTTTCTTACCTCATGACTCAGTCAGCATTTTTTGTACAATGGTCAAGTCTTAACTTATCAATTTCTGTATTGCATTTGTGTTTGATATTTCTCACAGGCTTTACAGAGTTAAAACTCTTTTTTTAGCGCATTTCATCTGTAAAAGAAAACATGCCTAATGATTCTGCACACATGAATATAAGGAGTTTTTCTCTTCCAGCTTTCCTGGACTATTGTATAGCACTCATAAATGATTAAATAAAAAATAATGGTAGTTATTAAGATTGATATGGTTTGGAATTGGTAAAATGTGCTTGGAAAAAAATCACAATAAAACAATGTTTTAATGTTTAAGTTTGGAATATTAACTGACATGAATGAATGCTATATAAATATTGTTCATGTTAACATAATGTTTAGAAATGAAATATTATTGTAAAGTGTCACTAAAGTTATATATATTGTTCTGTGAATGTGATTTTAAAGTCTTGATGATTCGGATTAACCCTTTAACTGCCATATCCTTTAAAACCTCACTGCCAGAGGGATATTGTGAATGCATGTGCCCGCTGGGCACAGTTTACCTGATGCCACCGGGGTGGCGATGGCATTGGTGGCTTGAGCCCGCCATCGCTGCTTGCAGCTATATTTATTTTTATTTTTTATTAAACCTTCCGGGGTGTTTTGGGGGCCTTAACATGCTCAAAAACTCTTGAAAATTGGCACACACATTGGAATCTGCGGCCATCAGGATGCCGCAGAGGCTGGGACCCGGGCGTGGCACAGGGGCTCTACAGCGCCCCCTGGAAGACAGTCAGAATTCTTGAACCATAGCTCACACACACTTGCATGTATTTATATCAAACTTGGTACACTTATAGATCTCATTGAGCCGAACAACTTTCACACTTTATGTCATAGGCTCCGCCCAACAGGAAGTCAGCTATTCAGGGCTGTTTAAAAAAAGCATGCTCTGGAATTTGAAATACTCCTCTGAGGTTTTCAACCCGTTCGCCACGAAACTCGGTGAACATGATCTCAAGACATTGAGGATGAAAAATTGCGAGGGGATTTTTGATATCTCGAACGGTTTGCCCGTGGCGAGGCATGGAACTTATGGCGAGAAATGAGAAACAGGAAATGTCTAATAACATCCACATACATTTCCTGAATTTGATCAAACTTCATGGGTTTGTTCGTTGTATGATACCGATTGTATATATGTGGCTATTAAGAGTCAACGTTATAGCGCCACCAACTGGCAGCAGGAAGTGTGTCATTTTCCAAATGCTTTGAATTCAGCATCTTATTTTTACTCGATTTACTTAAAACTTCATCAGAATAATGACAAAACACGGCCGATGTAAATCTGTTGTGGGGATATTGATATCTGATATAGTGTTGCCATGGCAACGTGTCAAACTTGAATGTTCTGTTATGGTGAGTTTGAGGCAGACAACAAGCTCAGATTTACATGAAACTCAAAACACATATCAGTATTAGTGATAGCTAGACAATGGCAAAAGCTTTTAAAAGGGTGTGAAGGAGGCACTCTATAGCGCCACCTTTTGTCAAAAGTGGGGGGGTTAGTTTTAGCTACAGACACCAAACTTGGTACATAAATTGTTCTTTTCAAGACGGACAACTTTCTAATTCACAGTCATCAGCTACGATCAACAGGAAGTCGGCTATTTTGATTTGAATGTGTATTTTTGAGATTTTACAGTTGTGAATTAATGAATACTCCTCACAGGGGAAGTACACTATACACACCAAACGTTGTCTACATGAAGAAAAAACATCGAGGAACTTAAATTGCGAACAGATTTTGGTTAGCTTGAACGGTTTTGTCGTGGTGATTTTTTGAAATGACAGTAAAAAGTGAAACATTAATCGTCTTGTATTTTTAAATTGCAGCTTCCAAACCTTTAAAAAACATTTTTAATTTAGAAAACCAGTGATTCTGAGGAAATATGCATAGTTTCATGACTTTACAGCACTGTATGATTAAAAGAAAATTAAAAAACTGTCAGACATCTGATCTCACTCTGTCACTCTGTGTGCTGACTCTGTGTGTGTGTGTGTGTGAGTGTGAGTGGGGGAGGGGTGTGAGCTGAGTGGCAGACAGACAGAGAGAGAGAGAGAGAGAGAGAGAGAGAGAGAGAGAGAGACTTAAACATCTCTTTAATCACCAGAAAAAAAACTGTATTTTAAATAGTTATTTTTTTGTTGTTGTTGCTAATTGTGCTGTTATCATTACATCTTAAGAAATATCTTAGGCCTTATCCTTTTCTGACAGTTTCAGGGATTAAAAAAAATCCTAAAAAACCTTATTTGTGCTGCAAATAATAATTTCAAACTCATTTGATACTGACCTCTGTCACCCTGTGACATGACATTTATTTGAATTTACATAATCTCAAGGATGTAACAGTAAAACTGTTCAGCTCACAGATGAAGACTAAGCTTTAATGCAAGCAGAACTATTTCACAAATGCTTATAGGTTAATGAAATCATAACAAAACACTTTTAAATTATTTAAGGATTTGGTAACACTTTAAAATAATGTCTCAATTGTTAACATTAGTAAATGCATTGGTAACACTTCATAATAGCTGCAATTCTTAGCTAAGCATTAGTAAATAGTCAGTTCATGCTTTATATAGCCTTCTCCCAAAATTAATATTTTAGTAAGCATTTTATAAATACAGCTATAATTAAATTGTTCATGGTTTATATGCACATTTATTTTGAGGAGATTAAAGGCTGTAATATCCCTAAAAAAAATGTAAAATAAAAAAATAAAATAAATAAAATAAACAAACACAGAACTCATAAATATTTATTTCAAGATGCAATAAAAGAAAACTGTACACTTGAATTTATTTATATATATGTATATATATATATATATATATATATATATATATATATATATATATATATATATATATATATATATATATATATACACACACAATTGCATAAGTTTATATTTAAAAATGTTTAGCAAGTGTACAGCTAATAATAATAATAATGCATTTTATTTAGTTTTAGCTACAGACACCAAACTCGGTACTTAAATTGTTCTTATCAAGACGGACAACTTTCTAATTCACAGTCATAAGCTACGATCAACAGGAAGTCAGCTATTTTGATTTGAATGTGTATTTTTGAGATTTTACAGTTGTGAATTAATGCGTACTCCTCACATGGGAAGTACACTATACACACCAAACTTTGACTACATGAAGAAACAACATCGAGGAACTTAAATTGCGAACGGATTTTGGTTAGCTTGAACGGTTTTGACGTGGTGATTTTTTGAAATGACAGTAAGAAGGGGAAACATTAATTGTATTGTATGTCTAAATTGCAGCTTCCAAACACTTCAAGGCATGTTTTCATACAGAGATCAAATCATTATGAGGAAATATGCATAGTTTCATGACTTTACAACACTGTATGGATAAAAGAAAAGAAAAAACTGTCAGACTTCTCAACTGACATGATCTCACTCTGGCCACTCCGTCTGTGTGAGGAAAGGGAGGGGGAGAGGGAGGGGGAGTGTGAGTGTGAGGGGGTTGGTGACTGTGAATCTTTGGTGACTGACAGTGTGTGTGGATTGTAGGGAGGGGCTGTCTGGCAGAGAGAGAGAGAGAGAGAGAGAGAGAGAGAGAGAGACCTAATCATTCCTTTAATAATCAGGAAAAAAAAATCTATATTTTAAATTGTTATTGTTTTTGTTGTTGCTAATGGTGGTGTTTTTTTCCTTTCATTACAGGTTAAGAAATCTCTTAGGCCTTATCCTTTTCTGACAGTTTTTGGGATTTAAAAACATCCTAAGAAGCCTTATTTGTGCTGCAAATTATAATTTCAAACTCATTTGATACTGACCTATGACAACCTGTGACGTGACATGACATTTATTAATCTCATGGATGTAACAGTAAAACTCTTCAACTGACAGATTAAGCTGCAATGCAAGCAAAACTATTTCACAAATGCTTATAGGTCATTAAAATCATTACAAAACACTAATAAATTATTAAAGGGTTTGGTAACACTGTATAATAATGTCTAATTTGTTAACATTAGTAAATGCATTGGTAACACTTTATAATAACTGCACTCATTAGCTAAGCATTAGTAAATAGTTCACTAATTACATTGTTCTTGGTTTAAAAGCACATATATTACAAAGGAGATTAAAGTTTCAGTTGTCTTATAAAATAAATCAATAAACACAACCCAGTTTGATTCAGAATTCAGAAATATTTATTTCAAGATGCAATAAAAGGAAACTGTACACTTGAAAAGGTTTTGAGCGATTCTTGAAGGACTAGCATCACCTTCACTTGTACGATGGTTTGAGGAATATATCTTCCAGATAGTACCGCCGCTCCCTATATGCAGAGTATGCAGTCTTCGTAGAGCACCAACTCCCAGAGGGGGCACCAGTTGCTCAAAAAAACAAAAAACAAATATGCGCCATTCTCCCATCCGCGTTCGCGACCACTCAATAGCATTTGAGAAGAAAGACTTGTAGTCACAAAACAATTGTAATGTGTTCATATAGGTGTCAGCTACAATGCACACCTTATACATTTTTTATACATTTTAAAATAAAGTGTTACTAAAGTTATATATATTGTTCTGTGTATGTGATTTCAAAGTCTAGATTGGTCGGATTAACCCTTTAACTGCCACATCCCTTAAAACTTGATTGTCAGAGGGTTACTGTAAATGCTTATGCCCGCTGGGCACAGTTTTCCCGATGCCACCAGGGTGGCGTTGCACTGATGGCTTGAGCCCGACATCGCTGCTTGCAGCTATATTTATTAGGGCCCGAGCACCGAAGGTGTGAGGACCCTATTGTATCTGCTCTGTTTATTATTAGGGCCCGAGCACCGATGGTGTGAGGACCCTATTGTATCTGCTCTGTTTATTAGGGCCCGAGCACCGAGGTGCGAGGACCCTCTTGTATCTGCTTTGTTTTTTATTATTAGGGCTCAAGCCTGGAGGGCGAGAGCCCTATTGTTTTCCTTAGGATTATTTGTTATTATTATTATTATTATTATTATTATTATTATTTATTATTATTATTTTTCTTCAAGGTTTCGGGGGCTTTTGGGGCCCTTAACATGCTTAAAAAGTCTTGAAAATTGGCACACACATTGGAACCTGCGGCCATTAGGGCCGGGCAGAGACTGATACACGGGCGTGGCACAGGGGCTCTACAGCGCCCCCTGGAATATGGAGGGCCATATATCATACATACTTGCACATAGACATACGAAACTCGGTACACATATAGAACTCATCAATACAAACAACTTTCGTATTGCATATCATAGGCTCCGCCCAACAGGAAGTTGGCTATTTGGGGTTTATTATTCATATTTGTCGTCAAAGTTGTGGGGGCTTTTGGGGTCCTTAACATACTCAAAAACTCTTGAAAATTTGCGCACACTTTGGAATCTGTGGCCTGAAGGAGCCTGCAGAGGCTGAGACCTGGGCGTGGCACAGGGGCTCTACGGCGCCCCCTGGATCACAGTTATAAATGTTGATGTATAGCTCACACATACTTGCACGTATTAATATGAAACTCAGTACACATATAGATCTCATCGTGCCGAACAACTTTCGTATTGCATATCATAGGCTCCGCCCAACAGGAAGTCAGCTATTTAGAGTTATGTAAAAAGTGCATGCTCTGGAATTTGAAATACTTGTCATAGGTTTTTTACTCGATTGCCGCCAAACTCGGTCAACATGATCTCAAGACATTGGGGATGAAAAATTGCCAGGGGATTTTTGATATCTCAAACGGTTTGCTCGTGGCGAGGCTTTGAAATTATGGCGAGAAATGAGAAACAGGAAGTGTCTAATACCATCCACATACATTTCCTAATTTTAATCAAACTTCATCAGATTATTCATTGTATGATGTCGATCGCATATATGTGACTATTAGGAGTCAAAGTTATAGCGCCACCAAGTGGCAGCAGGAAGTGTGTCATTTTCAAAATGCTTTGAATTCAGCATCTTATTTTTACTCGATTTGCTTCAAACTTCATCAGAATAATGTTAAAACACAGTCGATATAAATCTGCTGGGGGGATATTGATATCTAAAAATATTGTTGCCGTGGCAACATGTCAAACTGGAATACTTCTCAGGTGATTTTGAGGCATATAACATACTTAGAATTTCATCAAACTCAGAACACATATCAGTATTAGTGACAGCTAGACACTGGCAAAATTTCATAAGAGGGCGTGGAAGAGGCACTCTATAGCGCCACCTTTTGTCAAAAGTGGGGGGGTTAGTTTTAGCTACAGACACCAAACTCAGTACAAAAATTGTTCTTATCAAGACGGACAACTTTCTAATTCACAGTCATCAGCTACGACCAACAGGAAGTCGGCTATTTTGATTTGAATGTGGATTGTTTTTTACATTTAGCTGTGAATTAATGCATACTGCTCAGAGGAGAGTAACACTATACACACCAAACTTGGTGTACATGTTGAAAAAACATTGAGGAACTTAAATTGTGAATGGGTTTTGGATAGCTTGGATGGTTTTGTCGTGGGGATTTTTTAAAATGACAATAAAGATGGAATTATTAATTTTCCTGCATTTTTAAATTCCAAACACTTCAAAACCTTTTTTTCATAAAGAAAAAAAGTTATTCTGAGTAAATATGCATAGTTTCATGACTTTACAACACTGTATGGATAACAGAAAATTAAAAAACTGTCAGACATCTCATATCACTCTGTCCCTCTGTTTGAGTGTGTGTGCTTAGACTTCCATTGTCTGAGAGAAATAGCGCCCCTACAGGTGCAGTTACCGGAATAAAAAAGGGAGGAGACTGTCTTTTGGTTTCGATTTTAAATCGGTTAAAATACAAATAAATACTTGGATTTAATTCACACTGACAAGCTAAACCAACATATATGATTATTATAAGGTCAGGGCTCATTAATAATTGATGTGTGGTCAGTGATACGTGAGAAACACGAGAGATGAATCACCGCTCTGAGCAGGAGCGTGTGGAATGATGAGCTCAGAAAAAAACGAGTTTATTCTTGTTTTATAGCTATTAAAAATAAAGTATTGCAGCGATATCACACAATTCACCAATTAGAGCACACCAAGAGCTAAATTAAGATGTTTTTGAACTGTTTGTGTGAAAATGAAATATTCGCGGCTGCCTATATGAAATCACTGCCTCCGATCAGCGCGCACAGTGTCACAAGTTCAAAACAAACGAATTTATTCTTGTTTAAGAGCTTTTCAAAATAAATTATTGCCATAAATGCACACAATACATCCATTATAACACTACACGAGCTAAATGCAGGTGTTTGTGACCCGTTTAAGTGCGCAAGACTATTTGAAAGCGCGACTGGCAGAATAACATATATCTCTCGAGCTGCAGGATTCTGCCTTTCGTCGTAAGAACGAACACATCACGGACAAGATTATTTCAAAATACATAATAGCTTGGCTAATATAAACGAAAACAGCCACGTGAACATAAACTGTTGAGAAATAAGTCTGAAGTGGATCTAATGGATTTTAATATTAAGAGATCCGCATATACCAGCTGCTTCTGTCTTCAATTTTAATCTATATAAAAAATTAAACTCATTCATCTTGGCTGCTTTTTTAATGTGTGTACGTATTTATTTATTATTTTGCTCTAACAAGACTTAATCTATATTTAATTAAATCAATTACATTTGATTTTACATTTGATTTGTCCATTTCTGCATCTAAACGCCTAAAAACCTAAAACATGCTCTATTATACTATTGTTAGCAATTTCTTTATCGTCCAATTTATCTGGTGTACACACTTTATTTTCATAATAAACTCGTTTGTTAGATTATACACAGTTATAGTGGTCTATAATAAATATTGACAGGTTTTATTCAAGCTGTTTAGAATGATTGCCATAGGCTAATTTTTAAAAATGTAAATCCCAAAAAAAAAAAAAAAAAAAAAAATGTAAATAAATAAAAAACATTGGAAAAGAATAACTTGTACTTTTTTATACATTTTGTATAGTTTCATAGTTTATGCATTATAGTTATAAAAACAAACAAATTTAGCCACTCACATAGAAATCTTAGGCCTTATCCTTTTCTGACAGTTTTAGGGATTTTTAAAAATCCTAAAAAACCTTATTTGTGCTGCAAATAATAATTTCAAACTAATTTGATACTGACCTCTGACATCCTGTGACATGATATTTATTTGAATTTACATAATCTCATGGATGTAACAGTAAATCTGTTCAGCTCACAGATCAAGACTAAGCTGTAATGTAAGCAGAACTTTCACAAATGCTTTTAGGTCAATAAAATCATTACAAAACATATACAAATCATTTAAGGGATTTGATAACACTGTAAAATAATGTCTAATTTGTTAACATTAGCAAATGCATTGATAACACTTTATAATAACTGCACTCATTAGTAAATAGTCAGTTCATGCTTCATAAAGCCTTGTCCCAATATTAATAGTCAGTAGTAAGCAGTTTATAAATACAGCTATAAATAGCTCATTTATTAAAAAGGAGAGTAAAGGGTCAGTTATCTTCCTATGAAAAATAAAAAAATTAAAATAAACAAACAACAACACTGATTGATACAGAACTCAGAAATGTTATTGTGGATTTATGATAAACTCAGCCTGTAAATGAATTCATTCTCCTCCAAGAAGACACAAGTAGTTCACACCAAACTTTTTTAACATGAAGCCATATACTGAAGATGTTAAATTGCGAATGGGTTTAGGATACCTTAAATGGTGTGGCCATAGAGATTTATTAAAGTAACATAAAAAAATACCATAGTTATTTTACTATATCTTTAAAATTTTTAATTCCAACTCTTCATAATTTTTTATATACCTAGAAGTCATCATTTGAAGGAAGCACAGTAAGTTCCATAGCTTTATCATTTTCAAGAGCCAGCATAAAATTAAAACTATCATAACATATAAATCAAGCTGGCAATTCTTAGTACCAATAATGGCCACCAGATGGAGCTATAGGATCACTTTTAAATAATTATTGTAGAAACAAGTATGATTTAAATCATTTATAGAAATCTTTCAAAGAAAAATAATATGAATTTTATGTATTTTACTGATAAAATGACCCTCACTTAATTAGAACAACATGCTGAAGTATTGTGAACTGTATATTAAGAATAATTCTTTATAGGCTTTATGGACAGATAAGTTTTGAGTGACTCTTGAAGGATCAGCACCACATCCTCTTTTACCACTGTTTAAAGAATGTATCTAACAGTACAGGTGCGGATGAATTTTGAATAGCTTGAATGGTTTTGTCGTGGTGATTTTTTGAAATAACAGTAAAAAAGTAACCAGTAAATGTCTTTTATTTTTTTAAGTGCAGCTTCTAAACACTTCAAAAAAATGTACACATAGAAGACAAGTCATTCTGAGGAAATATGCATAGTTTCATGACTATACAACACTATATGGATGATAGAAAATTAAAAAACTATCATACATCTGATGTCACTCTGTCCCTCTGTCACTGTGGGTAATGTGTGTGTGTGTGTGTGTGTGTGTGTGTGTGTGTGTGTGTGTATGTGCGTGTGTGTGTGTGTGTTAAGTGAATTAGGTGTGAAACTATCAGGGAGCATTTAGTCTCCAGCGCCAACATTTTACAGAACTGCCACTTTCCTGGAGTCTCAGAATTACTCGGTGTCAGGTTCTGAGAGATCTAAGATTCCAAAAAATGATTTGATTAGAATACCATGAAGTATTGTGAAATACTATATATTAAGACTTTATATATAGGCTTTATGAACAGATTAGAGTGACTCATGAAGGACCAGCACCACCTCCTCTTGTCCGATGGTTTGAGGAATATATCTTCCAGAATCCGGGATTAAGATTTAGGAGCTCATTTTTATTCCACCTCCTTTCCTGAAAGTCTGTCTTGCAGAATTGACTAAAAATTAATCTTCACATTAATTCCTAATTATTTTGCAATTATTTTTGTCAGTTCTTCTTGACCTGTTTTTTTTTTTTCTTCTTCTTTTCTGACCTCATGACCCAGTCAGCATTTTTGTACAATGGTCAAGTCTTAACTTATCCATTTCTGTATTGCATTTGTGTTTGATATTTCTCATGGGTATTTCATAATTTTCGACTTTGAGTTAAAACAGTTTGAGTTAAAACTCTTTTTTAGCGCATTTCATCTGTAAAAGAAAACAGCCTAATAATTCTGCACATGAATATAAGGAGTTTTTCTCTTACAGCTTTCCTGGACTATTGTATAGCACTCATAAATGATTAAATAAAAAATAATGGTAGTTATTAAGATTGATATGGTTTGGAATTGGTAAAATGTGCTTGGAAAAAAATCACAATAAAACAATGTTTTAATGTTTAAGTTTGGAATATTAACTGACATAAATTAATGCTATATAAATATTGTTCATGTTAACATAATGTTTATAAATGAAATCTTATTGTAAAGTGTTACTAAATATATATATATATGTTTGGGGAATATATATATATATTGTTCTGTGAATGTGATTTTAAAGTCTAGATGATTCGGATTAACCCTTTAACCGCCATATCCTTTAAAACGTCACTGCCAGAGGGATATTGTGAATGCATGTGCCCGCTGGGCACAGTTTACCTGATGCCACCGAGGTGGCGATGGCATTGGTGGCTTGAGCCCGCCATCGCTGCTTGCAGCTATATTTATTATTATTATTTTTATTTTTTATTAAACCTTCCGGGGTGTTTTGGGGGCCTTAACATGCTCAAAAACTCTTGAAAATTGGCACACACATTGGAATCTGCGGCCATCAGGACGCCGCAGAGGCTGGGACCCGGGCGTGGCACAGGGGCTCTACAGCGCCCCCTGGAAGACAGTCAGAATTCTTGAACCATAGCTCACACACACTTGCATGTATTTATATCAAACTCGGTACACTTATAGATCTCATTGAGCCAAACAACTTTCACACTTTATGTCATAGGCTCCGCCCAACAGGAAGTCAGCTATTCAGGGCTGTTTAAAAAAAGCATGCTCTGGAATTTGAAATACTCCTCTGAGGTTTTCAACCCGTTCGCCACGAAACTCGGTGAACATGATCTCAAGACATTGAGGATGAAAAATTGCGAGGGGATTTTTGATATCTCGAACGGTTTGCCCGTGGCGAGGCATGGAACTTATGGCGAGAAATGAGAAACAGGAAATGTCTAATAACATCCACATACATTTCCTGAATTTGATCAAACTTCATGGGTTTGTTCGTTGTATGATACCGATTGTATATATGTGGCTATTAAGAGTCAACGTTATAGCGCCACCAACTGGCAGCAGGAAGTGTGTCATTTTCCAAATGCTTTGAATTCAGCATCTTATTTTTACTCGATTTACTTAAAACTTCATCAGAATAATGACAAAACACGGCCGATGTAAATCTGTTGTGGGGATATTGATATCTGATATAGTGTTGCCATGGCAACGTGTCAAACTTGAATGTTCTGTTATGGTGAGTTTGAGGCAGACAACAAGCTCAGATTTACATGAAACTCAAAACACATATCAGTATTAGTGATAGCTAGACAATGGCAAAAGCTTTTAAAAGGGCGTGAAGGAGGCACTCTATAGCGCCACCTTTTGTCAAAAGTGGGGGGGTTAGTTTTAGCTACAGACACCAAACTTGGTACATAAATTGTTCTTTTCAAGACGGACAACTTTCTAATTCACAGTCATCAGCTACGATCAACAGGAAGTCGGCTATTTTGATTTGAATGTGTATTTTTGAGATTTTACAGTTGTGAATTAATGAATACTCCTCACAGGGGAAGTACACTATACACACCAAACGTTGTCTACATGAAGAAAAAACATCGAGGAACTTAAATTGCGAACAGATTTTGGTTAGCTTGAACGGTTTTGTCGTGGTGATTTTTTGAAATGACAGTGAAAAGTGTAATCGTCTTGTATTTTTAAATTGCAGCTTCCAAACCTTTAAAAAACATTTTTAATTTAGAAAACCAGTGATTCTGAGGAAATATGCATAGTTTCATGACTTTACAGCACTGTATGATTAAAAGAAAATTAAAAAACTGTCAGACATCTGATCTCACTCTGTCACTCTGTGTGCTGACTCTGTGTGTGTGTGTGTGAGTGTGAGTGGGGGAGGGGCGTGAGCTGAGTGGCAGACAGACAGAGAGAGAGAGAGAGAGAGAGAGAGACTTAAACATCTCTTTAATCACCAGAAAAAAACTGTATTTTAAATAGTTATTTTTTTGTTGTTGTTGCTAATTGTGCTGTTATGATTACATCTTAAGAAATATCTTAGGCCTTATCCTTTTCTGACAGTTTCAGGGATTAAAAAAAATCCTAAAAAACCTTATTTGTGCTGCAAATAATAATTTCAAACTCATTTGATACTGACCTCTGTCACCCTGTGACATGACATTTATTTGAATTTACATAATCTCAAGGATGTAACAGTAAAACTGTTCAGCTCACAGATGAAGACTAAGCTTTAATGCAAGCAGAACTATTTCACAAATGCTTATAGGTTAATGAAATCATAACAAAACACTTTTAAATTATTTAAGGATTTGGTAACACTTTAAAATAATGTCTCAATTGTTAACATTAGTAAATGCATTGGTAACACTTCATAATAGCTGCAATTCTTAGCTAAGCATTAGTAAATAGTCAGTTCATGCTTTATATAGCCTTCTCCCAAAATTAATATTTTAGTAAGCATTTTATAAATACAGCTATAATTAAATTGTTCATGGTTTATATGCACATTTATTTTGAGGAGATTAAAGGCTGTAATCTCCCTAAAAAAAATGTAAAATAAAAAATAAAATAAATAAAATAAACAAACACAGAACTCATAAATATTTATTTCAAGATGCAATAAAAGAAAACTGTACACTTGAATTTATTTATATATTTATATATATATATATATATATATATATATATATATATATATATATATATATATATATATATATACACACACAATTGCATAAGTTTATATTTAAAAATGTTTAGCAAGTGTACAGCTAATAATAATAATAATGCATTTTATTTAGTTTTAGCTACAGACACCAAACTCGGTACTTAAATTGTTCTTATCAAGACGGACAACTTTCTAATTCACAGTCATAAGCTACGATCAACAGGAAGTCAGCTATTTTGATTTGAATGTGTATTTTTGAGATTTTACAGTTGTGAATTAATGCATACTCCTCACATGGGAAGTACACTATACACACCAAACTTTGACTACATGAAGAAACAACATCGAGGAACTTAAATTGCGAACGGATTTTGGTTAGCTTGAACGGTTTTGACGTGGTGATTTTTTGAAATGACAGTAAGAAGGGGAAACATTAATTGTATTGTATGTCTAAATTGCAGCTTCCAAACACTTCAAGGCATGTTTTCATACAGAGATCAAATCATTATGAGGAAATATGCATAGTTTCATGACTTTACAACACTGTATGGATAAAAGAAAAGAAAAAACTGTCAGACTTCTCAACTGACATGATCTCACTCTGGCCACTCCGTCTGTGTGAGGAAAGGGAGGGGGAGAGGGAGGGGGAGTGTGAGTGTGAGGGGGTTGGTGACTGTGAATCTTTGGTGACTGACAGTGTGTGTGGATTGTAGGGAGGGGCTGTCTGGCAGAGAGAGAGAGAGAGAGAGAGAGAGAGAGACCTAATCATTCCTTTAATAATCAGGAAAAAAAAATCTATATTTTAAATTGTTATTGTTTTTGTTGTTGCTAATGGTGGTGTTTTTTTCCTTTCATTACAGGTTAAGAAATCTCTTAGGCCTTATCCTTTTCTGACAGTTTTTGGGATTTAAAAACATCCTAAGAAGCCTTATTTGTGCTGCAAATTATAATTTCAAACTCATTTGATACTGACCTATGACAACCTGTGACGTGACATGACATTTATTAATCTCATGGATGTAACAGTAAAACTCTTCAACTGACAGATTAAGCTGCAATGCAAGCAAAACTATTTCACAAATGCTTATAGGTCATTAAAATCATTACAAAACACTAATAAATTATTAAAGGGTTTGGTAACACTGTATAATAATGTCTAATTTGTTAACATTAGTAAATGCATTGGTAACACTTTATAATAACTGCACTCATTAGCTAAGCATTAGTAAATAGTTCATGATTATAAAGCCTTTTCCCTTAATAATAGTCATTATTAAGCAGGAATACATCTCTAATTACATTGTTCTTGGTTTAAAAGCACATATATTACAAAGGAGATTAAAGTTTCAGTTGTCTTATAAAATAAATCAATAAACACAACCCAGTTTGATTCAGAATTCAGAAATATTTATTTCAAGATGCAATAAAAGGAAACTGTACACTTGAAAAGGTTTTGAGCGATTCTTGAAGGACTAGCATCACCTTCACTTGTACGATGGTTTGAGGAATATATCTTCCAGATAGTACCGCCGCTCCCTATATGCAGAGTATGCAGTCTTCGTAGAGCACCAACTCCCAGAGGGGGCACCAGTTGCTCAAAAAAAACAAAACAAATATGCGCCATTCTCCCATCCGCGTTCGCGACCACTCAATAGCATTTGAGAAGAAAGACTTGTAGTCACAAAACAATTGTAATGTGTTCATATAGGTGTCAGCTACAATGCACACCTTATACATTTTTTATACATTTTAAAATAAAGTGTTACTAAAGTTATATATATTGTTCTGTGTATGTGATTTCAAAGTCTAGATTGGTCGGATTAACCCTTTAACTGCCACATCCCTTAAAACTTGATTGTCAGAGGGTTACTGTAAATGCTTATGCCCGCTGGGCACAGTTTTCCCGATGCCACCAGGGTGGCGTTGCACTGATGGCTTGAGCCCGACATCGCTGCTTGCAGCTATATTTAGGGCTCAAGCCCAAAGGGCGAGAGGCCTATTGTTTTCCTTAGGATTATTTTTTATTATTATTATTATTATTATTATTATTATTATTATTTTTTTTTTTTTTTTTTTTTTTTTCCAACGTCTCGGGGGCTTTTGGGGCCCTTAACGTGCTTAAAAAGTCTTGAAAATTGGCACACAGATTGGAACCTGCGGCCATTAGGGCCGGGCAGAGACTGATACACGGGCGTGGCACAGGGGCTCTACAGCGCCCCCTGGAATATGGAGGGCCATATATCATACATTCTTGCTCGTAGACGTATGAAACTCGGTACACATATAAATCTCATCAATCCAAACAACTTTTGTATTGCATATCATAGGCTCCGCCCAACAGGAAGTTGGCTATTTAGGGTTTAGTATTCAAATTTTTCGTCAAAGTTGTGGGGGCTTTTGGGGTCCTTAACATACTCAAAAACTCTTGAAAATTTGCGCACACTTTGGAATCTGTGGCCTTTAGGAGCCTGCAGAGGCTGGGACCCGGGCGTGGCACAGGGGCTCTACGGCGCCCCCTGGAACACAGTCAGAAATGTTGATGTATAGCTCACACATACTTGCACATTTTCATATGAAACTCAGTACACATATAGATCTCATCGTGCCGAACAACTTTCGTATTGCATGTCATAGGCTCCGCCCATCAGGAAGTCAGCTATTTAGAGTTATGTAAAAAGCGCATGCTCTGGAATTTGAAATACTTGTCATAGGTTTTTTTCTCGATTGCCGCCAAACTTGGTCAACATGATCTCAAGACACTGGGGATGAAAAATTGCCAGGGGATTTTTGATATCTCGAACGGTTTGCTCGTGGCGAGGCGTTGAAATTATGGCGAGAAATTAGAAACAGGAAGTGTCTAATACCGTCCACATACATTTCCTGATTTTAATCAAACTTCATCAGATTATTCGTTGTATGATGTCGATCGCATATATGTGACTATTAGGAGTCAAAGTTATAGCGCCACCAACTGGCAGAAGGAAGTGTGTCATTTTCAAAATGATTTGAATTCAGCATCTTATTATTACTCGATTTGCTTCAAACTTCATCAGAATAATGTTAAAACACAGCTGATATAAATCTGCAAGGGGGATATTGATATCTAAAAAATTGTTGGCGTGGCAACATGTCAAACTGGAATACTTCTCAGGTGATTTTGAGGCAAATAACATACTTAGAATTTCACAAAACTCTGAACACACATCAGTATTTCTGATAGGAACTTAAATTGTGAATGGATTTTGGATAGCTTGAATGGTTTTGCCGTGGTGATTTTTTTAAATGACCTTACAAAGGGAATCATTATTGTATTTTTAAATTGCAGCTTCCAAACACGTCAAAGAATTTTTTCATACAGATGAAAAAGTCATTCTGAGGAAATATGCATAGTTTCACGACTTTACAACACTGTATGGATAACAGAAAATTAAAAAACTGTCAGACATCTCATCTCACTCTGTCCCTCTGTTTGAGTATATGTGCTTCAGACTTCCATTGTCTGAGAGAAATAGCGCCCCTACAGGTTCAATTCCCGGACTTTTACTTTCACTTTTAAATCGGTTAAAAATACAAATAAATACTTAGATTTAATTCACACTGACAAGCTAAACCAACATATCTGATTATTACCGGTTCAGGGCTCATGGATAAATTATTTCTGGCCAGAGATACGTGAGAAATAGGAGAGATGAATCACCGCTGTGATCACGAGCGTCTGGAGTAAAGAGCTCAGAAAAAACGAATTTATTCCTGTTTTAAAGCTTTTAAAAATAAATTATTACAGCGATATCACACAATCAACCAATTAGAACACACCAAGAGCTAAATTCAGATGTTTTTGAACTGTTTGTGTGAAAATGAATTATTTGCGGCTGCCTATCTGAAATCACCGCCTCCGATCAGCGCGTACAGTGTCGAGCTCAAAACAAACGAATTTATTCTTGTTTAAGAGCTTTTTTAAATAAAATATTACCACAAATGCACACAATAAACCCATTGTAACACTACAAGAGCTAAATGCAGGTGTTTGTGACCCATTTAAGTGTGCAAGACTATTTGAAAGCACGACTGGCAGAATAACATATATCTCTCGAGCTGCAGGATTCTGCCTTTCGTCGTACGAACGAACACATCACGGACAAGATTATTTCAAAACACATAATAGCTTGGCGACTATAAACGAAAACAGCCACGTGAACATAAACTGTTGAGAAATAAATCTGAAATGGATCTACTGGATTTTAATATTAAGTGACCGCATATACCAGCTGCTTCTGTCTTCAATTTTGATCCATATAAAAAATGAAACTCATTCATCTTGGCTGCTTTTTTTAATGTGTGTACGTATTTATTTATTTATTTATTTATTTATTTATTATTTTGCTCTAACAAGAATTAATCTATATTTAATTAAATCAATTACATTTTATTTTACATTTGATTTGTCCATTTCTGCATCTAAACGCCTAAAAACCTAAAACATGCTCTATTATACTATTGTTAGCAATTTCTTTATCGTCCAATTTATCTGGTGTACACTTTTATTTTCATAATAAACTTGTTTGTTAGATTATACACAGTTACAGTGGTCTATAATAAATATTAACAGGTTTTATTCAAGCTGTTTAGAATGATTGCAGTAGGCAAATTTTTTGAAATGTAAATAAAATAAAAAAAAATTTAAATAAATAAATAAATAAAAAACATTGGAAAAGAATAACTGTTGTACATTTTTATACATTTTGTATAATTTCATAGTTTATGCATTATAGTTATAAAAACAAATAAATTTAGCCACTCACATAAAATCTTATAGGCCTTATCCTTTTCTGACAGTTTTAGGGATTTTTAAAAATCCTAAAAAACCTTATTTGTGCTGCAAATAATAATTTCAAACTCAAACAGTAAATATTCAGTTCATGCTTTATAAAGCCTTGTCCCAATATTAATAGTCAGTAGTAAGCAGTTTATAAATACAGCTATAAAAAGCTTGTTCTTGGGTTATAAGCACATTTATTAAAAAGGAGAGTAAAGGGTCAGTTATCTTCCTATGAAAATTAATAAAAAAAACAAAAACAAACAACAACACAGATTGATACAGAACTCAGAAATTTTATTGTGGATTTATGATAAAATCAGCCTGTAAATGAATTCATACTCCTCCAAGAAGACACAAGTTCACAGCAAACTTTTTTAACATGAAGCTAATATACTGAAGATGTTAAATTGTGAATGGGTTTAGGATAGCTTAAATGGTGTGGCCATAGCGATTTATTAAAGTAACATAAAAAAATACAATCGTTATTTTACTATATCTTTAAAATTTTTCATTCCAACTCTTCATAATTTTTTATATACGTAGAAGTCATCATTTGAAGGAAGCACAGTAAGTTTCATAGCTTTATCATTTTCAAGAGCCAGCATAAAATTAAAACTATCATAACTTATAAATCAAGCTTGCAATTCTTAGTTCCAATAATGACCACCAGATGGAGCTATAGGATTACTTTTAAATAATTATTGTAAAACAAGTATGATTTAAATCATTTATAGAAATCTTTCAAAGAAAAATAATATGTATTTTATGTATTTTACTGATAAAATGACCCTCACTTAATTAGAATAACAAGCTGAAGTATTGTGAACTATATATTAAGAATAATTCTTTATAAGCTTTATGGACAGATACGTTTTGAATGACTCTTGAAGGATCAGCACCACATCCTCTTTTACCACTGTTTAAAGAATTTATCTTACAGAACAGGTGCGAATTAATTTTGGATAGCTTGAATGGTTTTGTCGTGGTGATTTTTTGAAATAACAGTAAAAAAGTAACCAGTAAATGTGTTTTATTTTTTTAAAGTGCAGCTTCTAAACACTTCAAAAAAATGTACACATAGAATACAAGTCATTCTGAGGAAATATGCATAGTTTCATGACTATACAACATTATATGGATGATAGAAAATTAAAAAAACTATCATACATCTGATGTCACTCTGTCCCTCTGTCACTGTGGTTAATGTGTGTGTGTGTGTGTGTGTGTGTGTGTGTGTGTTTGTGTGTGTGTTAAGTGAATTAGGTGTGAAACTATCATGGAGCATTTAGTCTCCAGCGCCAACATTTTACAGAACTGCCACTTTCCTGGAGTCTCAGAATTATAATGTGTCAGGTTTTGAGAGATCTAAGATTCCAAAAAATGATTTAATTAGAATACCATGAAGTATTGTGAAATACTATATATTAAGTCTTTATATATAGGCTTTATGAACAGATTAGAGTGACTCGTGAAGGACCAGCGCCACCTCCTCTTGTCCGATGGTTTGAGGAATATATCTTCCAGAATCTGGGATTAAGATTTAGGAGCTCATTTTTATTCCACCTCCTTTCCTGAAAGTCTGTCTTGCAGAATTGACTAAAAATTAATCTTCACATTAATTCCTAATTATTTTGCAATTCTTTTGTCAGTTCTTCTTGACCTGTTTTTCTCTTCCAGCTTTCCTGGACTATTGTATAGCACTCATAAATGATTAAATAAAAAATAATGGTAGTTATTAAGATTGATATGGTTTGGAATTGGTAAAATGTGCTTGGAAAAAAATCACAAAACAATGTTTTGATGTTTAAGTTTGGAATATTAACTGACATGAATGAATGCTATATAAATATTGTTCATGTTAACATAATGTTTATAAATGAAATCTTATTGTAAAGTGTTACTAAAGTTATATATATATATATATATTGTTCTGTGAATGTGATTTTGAAGTCTAGATGATTCGGATTAACCCTTTAACTGCCATATCATTTAAAACCTCACTGCCAGAAGGATATTGTGAATGCATGTGCCCGCTGGGCACAGTTTACCTGATGCCACCGGGGTGGCGATGGCATTGGTGGCTTGAGCCCGCCATCGCTGCTTGCAGCTATATTTTTTTATTATTATTATTATTATTATTATTTTTTTCTAACGTTACGGGGGCTTTTGGGGTCCTTAACATGCTCGAAAACTCTTGAAAATTGGCACACAGATTGGAACCTGCGGCCATTAGGGTCGGGCAGAGACTGATACACGGGCGTGGCACAAGGGCTCTACAGCGCCCCCTGGAATACTGAGGGCCATATATCATACATACTTGCACGTAGACACACGAAACTCGGTACACATGTAGATCTCATTAAACCAAACAACTTTCGTACTGCATGTCATAGGCTCCGCCCAACAGGAAGTTGGCTATTTAGGGTTTATTATTCATATTTTTGGTCAAAGTTGTGGGGGCTTTTGGGGTCCCTAACATACTCAAAAACTCTTGAAAATTTGCACACACTTTGGAATCTGTGCCCTTTAGGAGCCTGCAGAGGCTGGGACCCGGGCGTGGCACAGGGGCTCTACGGCGCCCCCTGGAACACAGTCATAAATGTTGATGTATAGCTCACACATACTTGCACATATTCATATGAAACTCAGTACACATATAGATCTCATTGTGCCGAACAATTTTCGTATTGCATGTCATAGGCTCCGCCCAACAGGAAGTCAGCTATTTAGAGTTATGTAAAAAGCGCATGCTCTGGAATTTGATATACTTGTCATAGGTTTTTTACTGGTTTACCACCAAACTCGGTCAACATGATATCAAGACATTGGGGATGAAAAATTGCCAGGGGATTTTTGATATCTCGAACGGTTTGCTCGTGGCGAGGCGTTGAAATTATGGCGAGAATTGAGAAACAGGAAGTGTCTAATACCATCCACATACATTTCCTGATTTCAATCAAACTTCATCAGATTATTCATTGTATGATGTCGATCACATATATGTGACTATTAGGAGTCAGAGTTATAGCGCCACCAACTGGCAGCAGGAAGTGTGTCATTTTCAAAATGATTTGAATTCAGCATCTTATTTTTATTCGATTTGCTTCAAACTTCATCAGAATAATGTTAAAACACAGCCGATATGAATCTGCAAGGGGGATATTGATATCTAAAAAATTGTTGGCGTGGCAACATGTCAAACTGGAATACTTCTCAGGTGATTTTGAGGCAAATAACATGCTTAGAATTTCATCAAACTCAGAACACATATCAGTATTAGTGACAGCTAGACACTGGCAAAAGTTCATAAGAGGGCGTGGAAGAGGCACTCTATAGCGCCACCTTTTGTCAAAAGTGGGGGGGTTAGTTTTAGCTACAGACACCAAACTCAGTACAAAAATTTTTCTTATCAAGACGGACAACTTTCTAATTCACAGTCATCAGCTACGACCAACAGGAAGTCGGCTATTTTGATTTGAATGTGGATTGTTTTTTACATTTAGCTGTGAATTAATGCATACTGCTCAGAGGAGAGTAACACTATACACACCAAACTTTGTCTACATGTTGAAAAAACATTGAGGAACTTAAATTGTGAATGGATTTTGGATAGCTTGGATGGTTTTGTCGTGGTTATTTTTTTAAATGACAGTAAAGATGGAATTATTAATTTTCCTGCATTTTTAAATTCCAAACACTTCAAAACCTTTTTTCATACAGAAAAAAAAGTTATTCTGAGTAAATATGCATAGTTTCATGACTTTACAACACTGTATGAATAACAGAAAATTAAAAAACTGTCAGACATCTCATATCACTCTGTCCATCTGTTTGAGTGTGTGTGCTTAGACTTCCATTGTCTGAGAGAAAATGCGCCCCTACAGGTGCAGTTACCGGACTTAAAAAGGGAGGAGACTGTCTTATGGTTTCACTTTTAAATCGGTTAAAATACAAATAAATACTTGGATTTAATTCACACTGACAAGCTAAACCAACATATATGATTATTATTAGGTCAGGGCTTAATAATTGATGTGTGGTCAGTGATACGTGAGAAACACGAGAGATGAATCACCGCTCTGAGCAGGAGCGTGTGGAATGATGAGCTCAGAAAACACGAGTTTATTCTTGTTTTATAGCTATTAAAAATAAAGTATTGCAGCGATATCACACAATTCACCAATTAGAACACACCAAGAGCTAAATTAAGATGTTTTTGAACTGTTTGTGTGAAAATGAAATATTCGCGGCTGCCTATATGAAATCACTGTCTCCGATCAGCGCGTACAGTGTCACAAGTTCAAAACTAACGAATTTATTCTTGTTTAAGAGCTTTTTAAAATAAATTATTACCACAAATGCACACAATAAACCCATTGTAGCACTACAAGAGCTAAATGCAGGTGTTTGTGACCCGTTTAAGTGTGCAAGACTATTTGAAAGCGCGACTGGCAGAATAACATATATCTCTCGAGCTGCAGGATTCTGCCTTTCGTCGTAAGAACGAACACATCACGGACAAGATTATTTCAAAATACATAATAGCTTGGCTAATATAAACGAAAACAGCCACGTGAACATAAACTGTTGAGAAATAAGTCTGAAGTGGATCTACTGGATTTTAATATTAAGTGACCGCATATACCTGCTTCTGTCTTCAATTTTAATCTATATAAAAAATTAAACTCATTAATCTTGGCTGCTTTTTTAATGTGTGTAGGTATTTATTTATTATTTTGCTCTAACAAGACTTAATCTATATTTAATTAAATCAATTACATTTTATTTTACATTTGATTTGTCCATTTCTGCATCTAAACGCCTAAAAACCTAAAACATGCTCTATTATACTATTGTTAGCAATTTCTTTATCGTCCAATTTATCTGGTGTACACGCTTTTATTTTCATAATAAACTCGTTTGTTAGATTATACACAGTTATAGTGGTCTATAATAAATATTAACAGGTTTTATTCAAGCTGTTTAGAATGATTGCGTAGGCTAATTTTTTTTAAATGTAAATAAAAAAATAAAAATAAAAAAATAAAAAACATTGGAAAAGAATAACTGTTGTACATTTTTATACATTTTGTATAATTTCATAGTTTATGCATTATAGTTATAAAAACAAACAAATTTAGCCACTCACATAGACATCTTAGGCCTCATACTTTTCTGACAGTTTTAGGGATTTTTTAAAATCCTAAAAAACCTTATTTGTGCTGCAAATAATAATTTCAAATTAATTTGATACTGACCTCTGACATCCTGTGACATGATATTTATTTGAATTTACATAATCTCATGGATGTTACAGTAAATCTGTTCAGCTCACAGATCAAGAAGCTGTAATGCAAGCAGAACTTTCACAAATACTTGTAGGTCAATAAAATCATTACAAAACACTTACAAATCATTGAAAGGATTTAATGACACTGTAAAATAATGTCTAATTTGTTAACATTAGCAAATGCATTGATAACACTTTATAATAACTGCACTCATTAGTAAATAGTCAGTTCATGCTTCATAAAGCCTTGTCCCAATATTAATAGTCAGTAGTAAGCAGTTTATAAATACAGCTATAAATAGCTTGTTCTTGGTTTATAAGCACATTTATTAAAAAGGAGAGTAAAGGGTCAGTTATCTTCCTATGAAAAATAAAAATAAACAAACAACAACACAGATTGATACAGAACTCAGAAATGTTACTGTGGATTTATGATAAAATCAGCCTGTAAATGAATTAATTCTCCTCTAAGAAGACATAAGTAGTTCACACCAAACTGTTTTAACATGAAACCATATACTGAAGATGTTAAATTTCGAAAGGGTTTAGGATACCTTAAATGGTGTGGCCATAGCGCTTTATTAAAGTAACATAAAAAAAATACAATAGTTATTTTACTATATCTTTAACATTTTTAATTCCAACTCTTCATAATTTTTTATATACGTAGAAGTCATCATTTGAAGGAAGCACAGTAAGTTTCATAGCTTTATCATTTTCAAGAGCCAGCATAAAATTAAAACTATCATAACATATAAATCAAGCTTGCAATTCTTAGTACCAATAATGGCCACCAGATGGAGCTATAGGATTACTTTTAAATAATTATTGTAGAAACAAGTATAATGATTTAAATCATTTATAGAAATCTTTCAAAGAAAAATAATATGAATTTTATGTATTTTACTGATAAAATGACCCTCACTTAATTAGAATATCAAGCTGAAGTATTGTGAACTTTATATTAAGAATAATTCTTTATAGGCTTAGGGACAGATATGTTTTGAGTGACTCTTGAAGGATCAGCACCACATCCTCTTTTACCACTGTTTAAAGAATGTATCTTACAGTACAGGTGCGGATGAATTTTGAATAGCTTGAATGGTTTTGTCGTGGTGATTTTTTGAAATAACAGTAAAAAAGTAACCAGTAAATGTCTTTTATTTTTTTAAGTGCAGCTTCTAAACACTTAAAAAAATTGTACACATAGAAGACAAGTCATTCTGAGGAAATATGCATAGTTTCATGACTATACAACACTATATGGATGATAGAAAATTAAAAAAAGTATCATACATCTGATGTCACTCTGTCCCTCTGTCACTGTGGGTAATGTGTGTATGTGTGTGTGTGTGTGTGTGTGTTAAGTGAATTAGGTGTGAAACTACCAGCGCCAACATTTTACAGAACTGCCACTTTCCTGGAGTCTCAGAATTACAATGTGTCAGGTTCTGAGAGATCTAAGATTCCAAAAAATTATTTAATTAGAATACCATGAAGTATTGTGAAATACTATATATTAAGACTTATATATATAAGACTATATATAGGCTTTCTGAACCGATTAGAGTGACTCGTGAAGGACCAGCACCACCTCCTCTTGTCCGATGGTTTGAGGAATATATCTTCCAGAATCCGGGATTAAGATTTAGGAGCTCATTTTTATTCCACCTCCTTTCCTGAAAAGTCTGTCTTGCAGAATTGACTAAAAATTAATCTTCACATTAATTCCTAATTATTTTGCAATTCTTTTTGTCAGTTCTTCTTGACCTGTTTTTTTTTTTCTTCTTCTTTTCTGACCTCATGACCCAGTCAGCATTTTTGTACAATGGTCAAGTCTTAACTTATCCATTTCTGTATTGCATTTGTGTTTGATATTTCTCATGGGTATTTCATAATTTTCGACTTTGAGTTAAAATAGTTTGAGTTAAATCTCTTTTTTAGTGCATTTCATCTGTAAAAGAAAACATGCCTAATAATTCTGCACATGAAAATAAGGAGTTTTTCTCTTCCAGCTTTCCTGGACTATTGTATAACACTCATAAATGATTAAATAAAAAATAATGGTAGTTATTAAGATTGATATGGTTTGGAATTGGTAAAATGTGCTTGGAAAAAAATCACAAAACAATGTTTTAATGTTTAAGTTTGGAATATTAACTGACATGAATGAATGCTATATAAATATTGTTCATGTTAACATAATGTTTAGAAATGAAATATTATTGTAAAGTGTCACTAAAAATATATATATATATATATATATATATATATATATATATATATATATATATATATATATATATATATTGTTCTGTGAATGTGATTTTAAAGTCTAGATGATTCGGATTAACCCTTTAACTGTCATATCCTTTAAAACCTCACTGCCAGAGGGATATTGTGAATGCATGTGCCCGCTGGGCACAGTTTGCCTGATGCCACCGGGGTGGCGATGGCATTGGTGGCTTGAGCCCGCCATCGCTGCTTGCAGCTATATTTATTATTCTTCTTCTTCTTCTTCTTCTTCTTCTCCCGAATGAATCGCATTTTTGAGGGCTTTAACATGCTCAAAAAGTCATGAAACTTTGCACACTCGTCAAACCTGGTGAAAATTTTCGTCTGATATAGGATTCAGAAGAGGGTGTGGCAAAATGGCTCGACAGCGCCACCTATACCAAGAAAATCAACAGCCTTCCAGCTATGTTTCACGTACATGCACGAAAATTGGCACACATATGTAACACACCAATACCTACAAAAAAGACTCTTGGAGCGAAATTCTAAACCCAACAGGAAGTCGGTTATTTTTAATATTATGAGCATATTTTGTGTAATTTTGGTCATTTCCATGTGTTGTATTTTAACGAACTCCTCCTAGAGAGTTCTTCAAATCAACACCAAATTTGGTATGCCTAATCTAAAGGCCTTTGCGATGTTAAATTGCGAAGATCCTGACTTTTCGTTGAAGGGCGTGTCCGTGGCGGCCTGGCGAATTTCGATGATTCGCCATGAAAAATGAAGTTGCTATAACTCACACATACAATGAACAATCTGCCCCAAACTTCACATGTTTGATGAGACTCCGAACCTGAACAGATTGACATGCCCATATTCAGTTATAGTCATAGCGCCACCTATTGGCAACAGGAAGTGACATATTTTACGCTGCGACGAACTACTCCTAGAAATTTTATGACATCAATGTCTTTTTTGTGGTCAGTCTAATCTAAAGGCCTGTGCGATGTTCAGTTGTGAAGATCTTGAGTTTTTGTTAAAAGGCTTGTTCATGGCGCCGCGACGAAGTTCGATGTCTCGCCATGCGAATAAAAGATGTTATAACTCAGGCATAAGATGTCCGATCTTCCCCAAACTTCACATGTGTGATAAGAGTCCTGGCCTGAACAGATCTTCAGGCCAATATTCCACCGGGTGTGGCAGAATGGCTCTATAGCGCCACCTATACACTTTCAACGGAGTGCGCCTCGAGCTATGTTTCACGTACATGTACAAAAATTGGTACACACATGTAACACTCCAATACCTACAAAAAAGTCTCTTGGTACGAAATCCGGATCCCAACAGGAAGTCGGTTATTTTGAATTTTCCCTTCAAAATTGCTGTTGTTTTTGCCATTTTCAGGGGTTGTACTTTAACGAACTCCTCCTAGAGATTTATTCAGATCAATACCAAACTTGGTCAGTGTAATCTAAAGCCCTTTGCAATAATAAATTGCGAAGGACTTGAGGTTTCGTTAAAGGGCGGGTCCATGGCGGCCTGACAAATTTCGATGTTTCGCCATGAAAAAGGAAGTTGCTGTAACTCAGACATACAATGTCCAATCTGCCCCAAACTTCAAATGTTGGATAAGACTCTTGACCTGAACAGATCTACATGCCAATATTCAGTTATAGTCATAGCGCCACCTATTGGCAACAGGAAGTTAAATATTTTACACTGCGACAAACTACTCCTAGAAATGTTATGACATCAATGTCTTTTTTGTGGTCAGTCTAATCTAAAGACCTTTGTGATGTTTAGTTGTGAAGATCTTGAATTTTTGTTAAAAGGCGTGTCCATGGCGCCGTGATGAAGTTCAATGTCTCGCCACGGGAATAAAAGATGTTATAACTCAGGCATAAAATGTCCGTTCTTGCCCAAACTTCACATGTGTGATAAGGGTCCTGGCCTAAACAGATCTGAAGGCCAATATTCCATAGAGTGTGGCAAAATGGCTCGATAGCGCCACCTATACACTTTCAACGGAGTGCGTATACACTTTAAACGGAGTGCGCCTCGAGCTATGTTTCACGTACATGTACAAAAATTGGTACACACATGTAACACTCCAATACCTACAAAAAAGTCTCTTGGTACGAAATCCGGATCCCAACAGGAAGTCGGCTATTTTGAATTTTCCCTGCAAAATTGGTGCTGTTTTTGCCATTTTCAGGGGTTGTACTTTAACGAACTCCTCCTAGAGATTTATTCAGATCAACACCAAACTTGGTCAGTGTAATCTAAAGCCATTTGCGATGTTAAATTGCGAAGGACTTGAGGTTTCGTTAAAGGGCGTGTCCATGGCGGCCTGACAAATTTCGATGTTTCGCCATAAAAAGGAAGTTGCTGTAACTCAGACATACAATGTCCAATCTGCCCCAAACTACACATGTTGGATAAGACTCTTGACCTGAACAAATCTACATGCCAATATTCAGTTATAGTCATAGCGCCACCTATTGGCAACAGGAAGTGACATATTTTACACTGCGACAAACTATTTCCAGAAATGTTATGACATCAATGTCTTTTTTGTGGTCAGTCTAATCTAAAGACCTGTGTGATGTTTAGTTGTGAAGATCTTGAGATTATGTTAAAAGGCGTGTCCATGGCGCCGCGACGAAATTCGATGTCTCGCCATGGGAATAAAATATGTTATAACTCAGGCATAAAATGTCCGATCTTCCCCAAACTTTAAATGTGTGATAAGGGTCCTGGCCTGAACAGACATGAAGGCAAATATTCCATTGGGTGTGGCAAAATGGCTCGATAGCGCCACCTATACACTTTCAACGGAGTGCATATGCACTTTCAATGGAGTGCGCCTCGAGCTATGTTTCACGTACGTGTACAAAAATCGGTACACACATGTAACACACCAATACCTACAAAAAAGTCTCTTGGTACGAAATCCGAATCCCAACAGGAAGTCGGTTATTTAGAATTTTCTCTGCAAAATTGGCATAGTTTTTGCCATTTTCAGGGGTTGTACTTTAACGAACTCCTCCTAGAGATTTATTCAGATAAACACCAAACTTGGTCAGTGTAATCTTAAGCCCTTTGCGATGTTTAATTGCGAAGATCTTGAGGTTTCGTTAAAGGGCGTGTCCATGGCGGCCTGACAAATTTCGATGTTTCGCCATGAAAAAGGAAGCTGCTGTAACTCAGACATACAATGTCCAATCTGCCTCAAACTTAGATAGATAAGACTTCTGCCCTTAACAGATCTACATGCCCATATTCAGTCATAGTCATAGCGCCACCTGCTGGCAGCAGGAAGTGTCAATGTTTTACACTGCAAATAACTACTCCAAGAAATTTTATGACATCCAAATTTTATTTTGGTCAGTCTAATCTAAAGTTCTTTGCAATGTTAAATTGTGGAGATCTTGAGATTTTGTTAAAGGGTGTGTCCATGGCGCCATGACAAAATTTGATGTCTCGCCATCGGAAGAGAAGTTGTTGTAACTCAGGCATTAAATGTTCAATCTTCCCTAAACTTCACATGTTCGATAAGAGTCCTGGCCTGAACACATCTGAAGGCCAATATTCCATTATAATGACAGCGCCACCTGCTTACAACAGGAAAATTGGCAGATATATGGAATAAACTTTGACATATTCCACTTATATTTCTGAGTTTAAATGCATATTTCTCACCGTTCACATATCTACTAAAGCCACTTACTGCCGGTGAGCCCGGGTGCGAGGGCCCGTTCATCGCTGCTTGCAGCTTTAATTATTATTAGGGCTCAAGCCCAAAGGGCGAGAGGCCTATTGTTTTCCTTAGGATTATTTTTTATTATTATTATTATTATTATTATTATTATTATTATTATTATTATTATTTTTTTCCAACGTCTCGGGGGCTTTTGGGGCCCTTAACGTGCTTAAAAAGTCTTGAAAATTGGCACACAGATTGGAACCTGCGGCCATTAGGGCCGGGCAGAGACTGATACACGGGCGTGGCACAGGGGCTCTACAGCGCCCCCTGGAATATGGAGGGCCATATATCATACACTCTTGCTCGTAGACGTATGAAACTCGGTACACATATAAATCTCATCAATCCAAACAACTTTTGTATTGCATATCATAGGCTCCGCCCAACAGGAAGTTGGCTATTTAGGGTTTATTATTCAAATTTTTCGTCAAAGTTGTGGGTGCTTTTGGGGTCCTTAACATACTCAAAAACTCTTGAAAATTTGCGCACACTTTGGAATCTGTGGCCTTTAGGAGCCTGCAGAGGCTGGGACCCGGGCGTGGCACAGGGGCTCTACGGCGCCCCCTGGAACACAGTCAGAAATGTTGATGTATAGCTCACACATACTTGCACATATTCATAAGAAACTCAGTACACATATAGATCTCATTGTGCCGAAAAACTTGCGTATTGCATGTCATAGGCTCCACCCAACAGGAAGTCAGCTATTTAGAGTTATGTAAAAAGCGCATGCTCTGGAATTTGAAATACTTGTCATAGGTTTTTTTCTCGATTTCCGCCAAACTCGGTCAACATGATCTCAAGACACTGGGGATGAAAAATTGCCAGGGGATTTTTGATATCTCGAACGGTTTGCTCGTGGCGAGGCGTTGAAATTATGGCGAGAAATGAGAAACAGGAAGTGTCTAATATCGTCCACATACATTTCCTGATTTTAATCAAACTTCATCAGATTATTCGTTGTATGATGTCGATCGCATATATGTGACTATTAGGAGTCAAAGTTATAGCGCCACCAACTGGCAGAAGGAAGTGTGTCATTTTCAAAATGATTTGAATTCAGCATCTTATTATTACTCGATTTGCTTCAAACTTCATCAGAATAATGTTAAAACACAGCCGATATAAATCTGCAAGGGGGATATTGATATCAAAAAAATTGTTGCCGTGGCAACATGTCAAACTGGAATACTTCTCAGGTGATTTTGAGGCAAATAACATACTTAGAATTTCACAAAACTCTGAACACACATCAGTATTTCTGATAGGAACTTAAATTGTGAATGGATTTTGGATAGCTTGAATGGTTTTGCCGTGGTGATTTTTTTAAATGACCTTACAAAGGGAATCATTATTGTATTTTTAAGTTGCAGCTTCCAAAGACGTCAAATAATTTTTTCATACAGATGAAAAAGTCATTCTGAGGAAATATGCATAGTTTCACGACTTTACAACACTGTATGGATAACAGAAAATTAAAAAACTGTCAGACATCTCATCTCACTCTGTCCCTCTGTTTGAGTATATGTGCTTCAGACTTCCATTGTCTGAGAGAAATTGCGCCCCTACAGGTTCAATTCCCGGACTTTTACTTTCACTTTTAAATCCGTTAAAAATACAAATAAATACTTAGATTTAATTCACACTGACAAGCTAAACCAACATATCTGATTATTACCGGTTCAGGGCTCATGGATAAATTATTTCTGGCCAGAGATACGTGAGAAATAGGAGAGATGAATCACCGCTGTGATCACAAGCGTCTGGAGTAAAGAGCTCAGAGAAAACGAATTTATTCCTGTTTTAAAGCTTTTAAAAATAAATTATTACAGCGATATCACACTATCAACCAATTAGAACACACCAAGAGCTAAATTAAGATGTTTTTGAACTGTTTGTGTGAAAATGAAATATTTGTGGCTGCCTATCTGAAATCACGCCTCCGATCAGCGCGTACAGTGTCGAGCTCAAAACAAACGAATTTATTCTTGTTTAAGAGCTTTTTTAAATAAAATATTACCACAAATGCACACAATAAACCCACTGTAACACAACAAGAGGTAAATGCAGGTGTTTGTGACCAGTTTAAGTGTGCAAGACTATTTGAAAGCGCGACTGGCAGAATAACATATATCTCGAGCTGCAGGATTCTGCCTTTCGACGTACGAACGAACACATCACGGACAAGATTATTTCAAAACACATAATAGCTTGGCGACTATAAACGAAAACAGCCACGTGAACATAAACTGTTGAGAAATATATCTGAAGTGGATCTACTGGATTTTAATATTAAGTGACCGCATATACCAGCTGCTTCTGTCTTCAATTTTAATCTATATAAAAAATGAAATTCATTCATCTTGGCTGCTTTTTTAATGTGTGTACGTATTTATTTATTTATTTATTATTTTGCTCTAACAATAATTAATCTATATTTAATTAAATCAATTACATTTTATTTTACATTTGATTTGTCCATATCTGCATCTAAACGCCTAAAAACCTAAAACATGCTCTATTATACTATTGTTAGCAATTTCTTTATCGTCCAATTTATCTGGTGTACACACTTTTATTTTCATAATAAACTTGTTTGTTAGATTATACACAGTTACAGTGGTCTATAATAAATATTAACCGGTTTTATTCAAGCTGTTTAGAATGATTGCAGTAGGCTAATTTTTTTTAATGTAAATCCAAAAAAAAAAAAAAAACATTGGAAAACAATGACTGTTGTACTTTTTTATACATTTTGTATAATTTCATAGTTTATGCATTATAGTTATAAAACAAATAAATGTAGCCACTCACATAGAAATCTTAGGCCTTATCCTTTTCTGACAGTTTTAGGGATTTTTAAAAATCCTAAAAAACCCTAATTTGTGCTGCAAATAATAATTTCAAACTCAAAAAGTAAATAGTCAGTTCATGCTTTATAAAGCCTTGTCCCAATATTAATAGTCTGTAGTAAGCAGTTTATAAATACAGCTTTAAATAGCTTGTTTTTGGTTTATAAGCACATTTATTAAAAAGGAGAGTAAAGGATCAGTTATCTTCCTATGAAAAATAAAAGATAAAAATAAACAAACAACAACACAGATTGATACAGAACAGAAAAATAAATTTTATTGTGGATTTATGATAAAATCAGCCTGTAAATGAATTCATACTCCTCCTCATACTACTCCATACTCCTTTTTCAACATGATGCCAATATACTGAGATGTTAAATTGTGAATGGGTTTAGGATAGCTTAAATGGTGTTGCCATAGAGATTTATTAATGTAACATAAAAAAATACAATAGTTATTTTACTATATCTTTAAAATTTTTCATTCTAACTCTTCATAATTTTTTATATAAGTAGAAGTCCTCATTTGAAGGAAGCACAGTAAGTTTCATAGCTTTTTCATTTTCAAGAGCCAGCCTAAAATTAAAACTATCATAACTTATAAATCAAGCTTGCAATTCTTAGTACCAATAATGGTCACCAGAGGGAGCTATAGGATTACTTTTAAATAATTATTGTAGAAACGAGTATGATTTAAATAATTTATAGAAATCTTTCAAATAAAATAATATGTATTTTAGGAATTGTACTGATAAAAATGACCCTCACTTAATTAGAATAACAAGCTGAAGTATTGTGAACTGTATATTAAGAATAATTCTTTATAGGCTTTATGGACAGATACGTTTTGAGTGACTCTTCAAGGATCAGCACCACATCCTCTTTTACCACTGTTTAAAGAACTAATCTTACAGAACAGGTGTGAATGAATTTTGGATAGCTTGAATGGTTTTGTCGTGGTGATTTTTTGAAATAATAGTAAAAAAGGAACCAGTAAATGTCTTTTTATTTTTTTTAAAGTGCAGCTTCTAAACACTTAAAAAAAATGTACACATAAAAGACAAGTCATTCTGAGGCATATTTCCTCAGAATGACTGGTCTCATGACAATAGTTTCATGACTATACAACTGTTAAGTGAATTAGGTGTGAAACTATCAGGGAGCATTTAGTCTCCAGCGCCAACATTTTACAGAACTGCCACTTTCCTGGAGTCTCCAGAATTACTCGGTGTCCGGCTCTGAGAGACTTAAGATCCCAAAAAATGATTTAATTAGAATACCATGAAGTATTGTGAAATACTATATATTAAGGCTTTATATATAGGCTTTATAAACAGATTAGAGTGACTCGTGAAGGACCAGCACCACCTCCTCTTGTTTGATGGTTTGAGGAATATATCTTCCAGAATCCGGGATTAAGATTTAGGAGCTCATTTTTATTCCACCTCCTTTCCTGAAAGTCTGTCTTGCAGAATTGACTAAAAATTAATCTTCACATTAATTCCTAATTCTTTTGCAATTCTTTTGTCAGTTCTTCTTGACCTGTTTTTCTCTTCCAGCTTTCCTGGACTATTGTATGGCACTCATAAATGATTAAATAAAAAATAATGGTAGTTATTACGATTGATATGGTTTGGAATTGGTAAAATGTGCTCGGAAAAAAATCACAATAAAACAATGTTTTAATGTTTAAGTTTGGAATATTAACTGACATGAATGAATGCTATATAAATATTGTTCATGTTAACATAATGTTTATGAATGGAATCTTATTGTAAAGTGTTACTAAAGTTATATATATATATATATATATATATATATTGTTCTGTGAATGTGATTTTAAAGTCTAGATGATTCGGATTAACCCTTTAACTGCCATATCCTTTAAAACGACACTGCCAGAGGGATATTGTGAATGCATGTGCCCGCTGGGCACAGTTTACCTGATGCCACCGGGGTGGCGATGGCACTGGTGGCTTGAGCCCGCCATCGCTGCTTGCAGCTATATTTATTCTTATTCTTCCGCTTCTCCAAAATGAATCGCATTTTTGAGGGCTTAAACATGCTCAAAAAGTCATGAAACTTTGCACACGCGTAAAACCAGGTGAAAATTTTCGTCTGATATAGGATTCAGAAGAGGGTGTGGCAAAATGGCTCGACAGCGCCACCTATACGAAGAAAATCAACAGCCTTCGAGCTATGTTTCACGTACATGCACGAAAATTGGCACGCATATGTAACACACCAATACCTACAATAAAGACTCTTGGAGCAAAATTCTAAAACCAACAGGTATTCGGTTATTTGTAATATTATGAGCAAATTTTGAGTAATTTTGGTAATTTCCATATGTTGTATTTTAACGAACTCCTCCTAGAGATTTCTTCAAATCAACACCAAATTTGGTATGCCTAATCTAAAGGCCTTTGCGATGTTAAATTGCGAAGATCTTGAGTTTTCGTTGAAGGGCGTGTCCGTGGCGGCCTGGCGAATTTCGATGATTCGCCATGAAAAATGAAGTTGCTATAACTCACACATACAATGTCCAATCTGCCCCAAACTTCACATGTTTGATTAGACTCCGAACCTGAACAGATTGACATGCCCATATTCAGTTATAGTCATAGCGCCACCTATTGGCAACAGGAAGTGACATATTTTAAGCTGCGACGAACTACTCCTAGAAATTTTATGACATCAATGTCTTTTTTGTGGTCAGTCTAATCTAAAGGCCTGTGCGATGTTCAGTTGTGAAGATCTTGAGTTTTCGTTAAAAGGCGTGTTCATGGTGCCGCGACGAAGTTCGATGTCTCGTCATGGGAATAAAAGATGTTATAACTCAGGCATAAAATGTTCGATCTTCCCCAAACTTCACATGTGTGATAAGAGTCCTGGCCTGAACAGATCTGAAGGCCAATATTCCACCGGGTGTGGCAGAATGGCTCTATAGCGCCACCTTTACACTTTCAAAAGAGTGCACCTCGAGCTATGTTTCACGTACATGTACAAAAACTGGTACACACATGTAACTCACCAATATCTACAAAAAAGTCTCTTGGTACGAAATCCGGATCCCAACAGGAAGTCGGTTATTTTGAATTTTCCCTTCAAAATTGGTGTTGTTTTTGCCATTTTCAGGGGTTGTACTTTAACGAACTCCTCCTAGAGATTTATTCAGATCAATACCAAACTTGGTCAGTGTAATCTAAAGCCCTTTGCAATAATAAATTGCGAAGGACTTGAGGTTTCGTTAAAGGGCGGGTCCATGGCGGCCTGACAAATTTCAATGTTTCGCCATGAAAAAGGAAGTTGCTGTAACTCAGACATACAATGTCCAATCTGCCCCAAACTTCACATGTTGGATAAGACTCTTGACCTGAACAGATCTACATGCCAATATTCAGTTATAGTCATAGCGCCACCTATTGGCAACAGGAAGTTAAATATTTTACACTGCGACAAACTACTCCTAGAAATGTTATGACATCAATGTCTTTTTTGTGGTCAGTCTAATCTAAAGACCTGTGTGATGTTTAGTTGTGAAGATCTTGAATTTTTGTTAAAAGGCGTGTCCATGGCGCCGTGATGAAGTTCAATGTCTCGCCACGGATATAAAAGATGTTATAACTCAGGCATAAAATGTCCGATCTTGCCCAAACTTCACATGTGTGATAAGGGTCCTGGCCTAAACAGATCTGAAGGCCAATATTCCATAGAGTGTGGCAAAATGGCTCGATAGCGCCACCTATACACTTTCAACGGAGTGCGTATACACTTTAAACGGAGTGCGCCTCGAGCTGTGTTTCACGTACATGTACAAAAATCGGTACACACATGTAACACACCAATATCTACGAAAAAGTCTCTTGGTACGAAATCCGAATCCCAACAGGAAGTCAGTTATTTAGAATTTTCTCTGCAAAATTAGTGTTGTTTTGGCCATTTTCAGGGGTTGGACTTTAACAAACTCCTCCTAGAGATTTATTCAGATCAACACCAAACTTGGTCAGTGTAATCTAAAGCCTTTTGCGATCTTAAATTGCGAAGATCTTGAGGTTTCGTTAAAGGGCGTGTCCATGGCGGCCTGACAAATTTCGATGTTTCGCCATGAAATAGGATGTTGTTGTAACTCAGGGATAAAATGTCCAATCCTCCCCAAACCTCACATTGTTCGATAAAAGTCCTGCCCTGAACACATCTAAAGGCCAATATTCCATTATAATGATAACACCACCTGCTGGCAACAGGAAGATTGGCACATATATGGAATAAACATTGATATATTCTACTTATATTTATGAGTTTAAACGCATATTTCTCACCGTTCACCTATTAACTAAAGCCACTCGCTGCCGGTGAGCCCGGGTGCGAGGGCCCGTTCATCGCTGCTTGCAGCTTTAATTAGGGCCCGAGCACCGAGGTGCGAGGACCCTCTTGTATCTGCTTTGTTTTTTATTATTATTATTCTTCTTCTTCTTCTTCTTCTTCTTCTCCCGAATGAATCGCATTTTTGAGGGCTTTAACATGCTCAAAAAGTCATGAAACTTTGCACACTCGTCAAACCTGGTGAAAATTTTCGTCTGATATAGGATTCAGAAGAGGGTGTGGCAAAATGGCTCGACAGCGCCACCTATACCAAGAAAATCAACAGCCTTCCAGCTATGTTTCACATACATGCACGAAAATTGGCACACATATGTAACACACCAATACCTACAAAAAAGACTCTTGGAGCGAAATTCTAAACCCAACAGGAAGTCGGTTATTTTTAATATTATGAGCATATTTTGTGTAATTTTGGTCATTTCCATGTGTTGTATTTTAACGAATCCTCCTAGAGAGTTCTTCAAATCAACACCAAATTTGGTATGCCTAATCTAAAGGCCTTTGCGATGTTAAATTGCGAAGATCCTGACTTTTCGTTGAAGGGCGTGTCCGTGGCGGCCTGGCGAATTTCGATGATTCGCCATGAAAAATGAAGTTGCTATAACTCACACATACAATGACCAATCTGCCCCAAACTTCACATGTTTGATGAGACTCCGAACCTGAACAGATTGACATGCCCATATTCAGTTATAGTCATAGCGCCACCTATTGGCAACAGGAAGTGACATATTTTACGCTGCGACGAACTACTCCTAGAAATTTTATGACATCAATGTCTTTTTTGTGGTCAGTCTAATCTAAAGGCCTGTGCGATGTTCAGTTGTGAAGATCTTGAGTTTTCGTTAAAAGGCTTGTTCATGGCGCCGCGACGAAGTTCGATGTCTCGCCATGCGAATAAAAGATGTTATAACTCAGGCATAAGATGTCCGATCTTCCCCAAACTTCACATGTGTGATAAGAGTCCTGGCCTGAACAGATCTTCAGGCCAATATTCCACCGGGTGTGGCAGAATGGCTCTATAGCGCCACCTATACACTTTCAACGGAGTGCGCCTCGAGCTATGTTTCACGTACATGTACAAAAATTGGTACACACATGTAACACTCCAATACCTACAAAAAAGTCTCTTGGTACGAAATCCGGATCCCAACAGGAAGTCGGTTATTTTGAATTTTCCCTTCAAAATTGCTGTTGTTTTTTGCCATTTTCAGGGGTTGTACTTTAACGAACTCCTCCTAGAGATTTATTCAGATCAACACCAAACTTGGTCAGTGTAATCTAAAGCCCTTTACGATAATAAATTGCGAAGGACTTGAGGTTTCGTTAAAGGGCGGGTCCATGGCGGCCTGACAAATTTCGATGTTTCGCCATGAAAAAGGAAGTTGCTGTAACTCAGACATACAATGTCCAATCTGCCCCAAACTTCACATGTTGGATAAGACTCTTGACCTGAACAGATCTACATGCGAATATTCAGTTATAGTCATAGCGCCACCTATTGGCAACAGGAAGTTACATATTTTACACTGCGACAAACTACTCCTAGAAATTTTATGACATCAATGTCTTTTTTGTGGTCAGTCTAATCTAAAGACCTGTGTGATGTTTAGTTGTGAAGATCTTGAGTTTTTGTTAAAAGGTGTGTCCATGGCGCCGTGATGAAGTTCAATGTCTCGCCGTGGGAATAAAAGATGTTATAACTCAGGCATAAAATGTCCGATCTTGCCCAAACTTCACTTGTGTGATAAGGGTCGTGGCCTGGACAGATCTGAAGGCCAATATTCCATCGAGTGTGGCAAAATGGCTCAATAGCGCCACCTATACACTTTCAACGGAGTGCGTATACACTTTAAACGGAGTGCGCCTTGAGCTATGTTTCACGTACATGTACAAAAATCGGTACACACATGTAACACACCAATATCTACGAAAAAGTCTCTTGGTACGAAGTCCGAATCCCAACAGGAAGTCAGTTATTTGGAATTTTCTCTGCAAAATTAGTGTTGTTTTGGCCATTTTCAGGGGTTGTACTTTAACAAACTCCTCCTAGATATTTATTCAGATCAACACCAAACTTGGTCAGTGTAATCTAAAGCCTTTTGCGATCTTAAATTGCGAAGATCTTGAGGTTTCGTTAAAGGGCGTGTCCATGGCGGCCTGACAAATTTCATTGTTTCGCCATGAAATAGGATGTTGTTGTAACTCAGGCATAAAATGTCCAATCCTCCCCAAACCTCACATGTTCGATAAAAGTCCTGCCCTGAACACATCTGAAGGCCAATTTTCCATTATAATGATAGCGCCACCTGCTGGCAACAGGAAGATTGGCACATATATGGAATAAACATTGATATATTCTACTTATATTTATGAGTTTAAACGCATATTTCTCACCGTTCACCTATTAACTAAAGCCACTCGCTGCCGGTGAGCCCGGGTGCGAGGGCCCGTTCATCGCTGCTTGCAGCTTTAATTAGGGCCCGAGCACCGATGGTGTGAGGACCCTCTTGGAATTGCTCCGTTTATTATTATTATTATTATTATTATTATTATTATTATTATTATTATTATTATTCTTCTTCTCCAAAATTAATCGGATTTTTGAGGGCCTAAACATGCTCGAAAAGTCATGAAACTTTGCACACACCTCAGAACTGGCGAAAATTTACGTCTGATATGGGTTTCAGAAGTGGGTGTGGCAAAATGGCTCAACAGCGCCACCTATACACGTTCAACGGTGTGCGCCTCGAGCTACGTTTCATGTACATGTATGAAAATCGGTATACTCATGTAACTCTCCAATACCTACAAAAAAGTCTCTTGGAGCAAAATCCGAAACCCAACAGGAAGTCGGTTATTACTAATATTATGAGCAAATTTTGTGTCATTTTTGTCATTTCCATGCGTTGTATTTTAACGAACTCCTCCTAGAGATTCATTCAGATCAACACCAAATTTGGTATGGCTAATCTGAAGGCCTTTGCGATGTTAAATTGCGAAGCTTTTGAGTTTTCGTTAATGGGCGTGTCCGTGGCGGCCTGGCGAACTTCGATGACTCGCCATGAAACAGGAAATTGCTATAACTCAGACATACAATGACCAGTCTGCCCCAAACTTCACATGTTTGATGAGACTCCTGACCTGAACAGATTGACATGCCCATATTCAGTTATAGTCATAGCGCCACCTATTGGCAACAGGAAGTGACATATTTTACACTGCGATGAACTACTCCTAGAAATTTTATGACATCAATGTATTTTTTGTGGTCAGTCTAATCTAAAGGCCTGTGCGATGTTAAGTTGTGAAGATCTTGAGTTTTCGTTAAAAGGCGTGTCCATGGCGCCGTCGCGAAGTTCGATGTCTCGCCATGGGAATAAAATATGTTATAACTCAGGCATAAAATGTCCGATCTTCCCCAAACTGCACATGTGTGATAAGAGTCCTGGCCTGAACACATCTGAAGGCCAAAATTCCATCAGGTGTGGCAAAATGGCTCGATAGCGCCACCTATACACTTTAAACAGAGTGCGCCTCGAGCTATGTTTCACATACATGTACAAAAATCGGTATACATATGTAACACACCAATACCTACAAAAAAGTCTCTTGGTACAAAATCCGAATCCCAACAGGAAGTCGGTTATTTAGAATTTTCTCTGCAAAATTGGCGTTGTTTTTGCCATTTTCAGGGGTTGTACTTTAACGAACTCCTCCTAGAGATTTATTCAGATCAACACCAAACTTGGTAAGTTAAATCTAAAGGCCTTTGCGATGTTAAATTGCGAAGATCTTGAGGTTTTGTTAAAGGGCGTGACCATGGCGGCCTGGCAAATTTCGATGTTTCGCCATGAAAAAGGAGGTTGCTGTAACTCGGACATACAATGTCCAATCTGCCCCAAACTTCACATGTTAGATAAGACTTCTGCACTTAACAGATCTACATGCCCATATTCAGTTATAGTCATAGCGCCACCTGCTGGCAACAGGAAGTCACATGTTTTACACTGCGACAAACTACTCCTATAATTATTTTGAGATTAACATATATTTTGTGGTCAGTCTAATCTAAAGGTCTGTGCAATGTTAAATTGTGGAGAACTTGAGTTTTTGTTAAAGGACGTGTCCATGGCACCATGACAAAATTTGATGTCTCGTCACAGCAAGAGAAGTTGTTGTAACTCAGGCATAAAATGTTCGATCTCCCCCAAACTTCACATGTTAGATAAGAATTCTGCCCTGAACACATCTGAAGGCCAATATTCCATTATAATGATAGCGCCACCTGCTGGCAACAGGAGGACTGGTACAAATAAATGACTTTGACATATTCCACTTATTTTTAAGACTTTAAATGCATATTTCTCACCGTTCACCTTTTTACTAAAGCCAAACGATGGCGGTGAGCCCGGGTGTGAGGGCCCGTTCATCGCTGCTTGCAGCTTTAATTATTATTATTATTTTTCTTCTCCCCAATGAATCGCGTTTTTGAAGGCCTAAACATACTCAAAAAGTCAGGAAAATTTGCACACACCTCCGAACTGGTGAAAATTTACGTCTGATATGGGTTTCAGAAGTGGGCGTGGCAAAATGGCTCGACAGCGCCACCTATACATGTTCAGCGGTGTGCGCCTCGAGCTACGTTTCACGCACATGTCTGAAAATCGGTAAACACATGTAAGACACCAAGACCTACAAAAAAGACTCTTGGAGCAAAATTCTAAACCCAACAGGAAGTTGGTTATTTTTAATATTATGAGCAAATTTTTTGTCATTTTTGCCATTTCCATGCATTGTATTTTAACGAACTCCTCCTAGAGATTAATTCAGATCAACACCAAATTTGGTATGCCTAATCTAAAGGCCATTGAGATGTTAAATTGCGAAGATCTTGAGTTTTCGTTGAAGGGCGTGTCCGTGGCGGCCTGGCGAATTTTGATGATTCGCCATGAAAAATGAAGTAGCTATAACTCAGACATACAATGTCCAATCAGCCCCAAACTTCACATGTTTGATGTGACTCCAAACCTGAACAGATTGACATGCCCATATTCAGTTATAGTCATAGCGCCACCTATTGGCAACAGGAAGTGACATATTTTACGCTTTGATGAACTACTCCTAGAAATTTTTTGACATCAATGTCTTTTTTGTCGTCAGTCTAATCTAAAGGCCTGTGCGATGTTCAGTTGTGAAGATCTTGAGTTTTCGTTAAAAGGCGTGTCCACGGCGCCATGGCAAAGTTCGATGTCTCGCCATGGGAATAAAAGATGTTATAACTCAGGCATAAAATGTCCGATCTTCCCCAAACTTCACATGTGTGATAAGAGTCCTGGCCTGAACACATCTGAAGGCCAATATTCCATCGGGTATGGCAAAATGGCTCTATAGCGCCACCTATACACTTTCAACGGAGTGTGCCTCGAGCTATGTTTCACGTACATGTACAAAAATCGGTACACACATGTAACACACCAATACCTACAAAAAAGTATCTTGGTACGAAATCCGAATCCCAACAGGAAGTCGGTTATTTAGAATTTTCTCTGCAAAATTGGCGTTGTTTTTGCCATTTTCAGGGGTTGTACTTTAACGAACTCCTCCTAGAGATTTATTCAGATCAACACCAAACTTGGTCAGTGTAATCTAAAGGCCTTTGTGATGTTAAATTGCGAAGATCTTGAGGTTTCGTTAAAGGGCGTGTCCATGGTGGCCTGCCAAATTTCGATGTTTCGCCATGAAAAAGGAAGTTGCTGTAACTCAGACATACAATGTCCAATCTGCCCCAAACTTCACATGTTAGATAAGACTTCTGCCCTTAACAGATCTACATGCCCATTTTCAGTGATAGTCATAGCGCCACCTGCTGGCAACAGGAAGTGACATGTTTTAGGCTGCGACAAACTACTCCTAGAATTTTTTTGAGATTAAAGTATTTTTTGTATTCAGTCTAATCTAAAGGCCTGTGCAATTTTAACTTGTGGAGATCTTGAGTTTTTGTTAAAGGGCGTGTCCATGGCGCCATGACAAATTTTGATGTCTCGCCACAGCAAGAGAAGTTGTTGTAACTCAGGCATAATTTGTTCGATCTTCCCCAAACTTCACATGTTCGATGGGAGTCCTGCCCGGAACACATTTGAAGGGCCATATTCCATTATAATGATAGCACCACCTGCTGGCACCAGGAAGATTGGCACATGTGGAATAAATGTTGATATTTTCCACTTATATTTATGAGTTTGAATGCATATTTCTCACCGTTCACCAATTTACTAAGGCCACTCACTGCCGGTGAGCCCGGGTGCGAGGGCCCGTTCATCGCTGCTTGCAGCTTTAATTATTAGGGCTCAAGCCCGAAGGGGCGAAGAGCCCTATTGTTCTTCTAAGGATTATTCTTCTTCTTCTTATTATTTTTTTTATTTTTTATTAAACCTTCCGGGGGTTTTTGGAGGCCTTAACATGCTCAAAAACTCTTGAAAATTGGCACACACATTGGAATCTGCGGCCATCAGGACGCCACAGAGACTGGGACCCGGGCGTGGCACAGGGGCTCTACAGCGCCCCCTGGAACACAGTCAGAAATCTTGAACCATAGCTCACACACACTTTCATGTATTTATATGAAACTCAGTACACTTATAGATCTCATTGAGCCGAACAACTTTCACACTCTATGTCATAGGCTCCGCCCAACAGGAAGTCAGCTATTTAGGGCTGTTTATAAAACGCATGCTCTGGAATTTGATATACTTGTCATAGGTCTTTTACTTGATTGCCACCAAACTCGGTCAACATGATCTCAAGACATTGGGGATGGAAAATTGCGAGGGGATTTTTGATATCTCGAACGGTTTGCCCGTGGCAAGGCGTTGAAATTATGGCGAGAAATGAGAAACAGGAAATGTCTAATAACATCCACATACATTTCCTGAATTTGATCAAACTTCATTGGTTTGTTCGTTGTATGATACCGATCGCATATATGTGACTATTAAGAGTCAACATTATAGCGCCACCAACTGGCAGCAGGAAGTGTGTCATTTTCCAAATGCTTTGAATTCAGCATCTTATTTTTACTCTATTTACTTAAAACTTCATCAGAATAATGACAAAACATGGCCGATGTAAATCTGTTGTGGGGATATTGATATCTGATATAGTGTTGCCATGGCAACGTGTCAAACTTGAATGTTCTGTTATGGTGAGTTTGAGGCAGACAACAAGCTCAGATTTACATGAAACTCAAAACACATATCAGTATTAGTGATAGCTAGACAATGGCAAAAGCTTTTAAAAGGGCGTGAAGGAGGCACTCTATAGCGCCACCTTTTGTCAAAAGTGGGGGGGTTAGTTTTAGCTACAGACACCAAACTTGGTACATAAATTGTTCTTTTCAAGACGGACAACTTTCTAATTCACAGTCATCAGCTACGACCAACAGGAAGTCGGCTATTTTGATTTGAATATTTAAATTGAGCTCTGATTTAATGCATACTCCTCACAGGAAATGTTCACTATACTCACCAAACTTTGTCTACATGTTGAAAAAACATTGAGGAACTTAAATTGCGAACGGATTTTGGTTAGCTTGAACGGTTTTGTCGTGGTGATTTTTTGAAATGACAGTAAAAAGGGAATCATTAATTGTCTTGTATTTTTAAATTGCAGCTTCCAAACACTTAAAAAAAAATCATACAGAGATCAAATCATTCTGAAGACATATGCATAGTTTCATGACTTTACAACACTGAATGATTAAAAGAAAATTAAAAAACTGTCAGACATCTCAACTCACTCTGTCCCTCTGTTTGAGGAATGTATGTGTGCTGACTGAGTGTGTGTGTGTGTGTGTGTCTGTGATTGGGGGATGGGCATGAGCTGAGTGGCAGACACAATGAGAGAGAGAAAGAGAGAGAGAGAGAGAGAGAGACTTAATCATCTCTTTAATCACCAGAAATAAAAAATATTTTAAATTGTTATTTTTTGTTGCTTTTGCTAACATTGTTTTCATTACAGCTTAAGAAATCTCTTAGGCCTTATCCTTTTCTGACAGTTTCAGGAATTAAAAACAAAATTCTAAAAATACTTATTTGTGCTGCAAATAATAATTTAAATCTCATTTGATACTGACCTATTCCATCCTGTGACATGACATTTATCTTAATTTACATAATCTCATGGATGTAACAGTAAAACTGTTCAGCTCACAGATGAAGACTAAGCTGTAATGCAAGCAGAACTTTCACAAATGCTTATAAGTCATTCAAGGATTTTATAACACTGTAAAATAATGTCTAATTTGTTAACATTAGTAAATGCATTGGTAACACTTTATAATAACTGCACTCATTAGTAAATAGTCAGTTCATGCTTTATAAAGCCTTGTCCCAATATTAATAGTCAGTAGTAAGCAGCTTATAAATACAGCTATAAATAGCTTGTTCTTGGTTTATAAGCACATGTATTAAAAAGGAGAGTAAAGGGTCAGTTATCTTCCTATGAAAAATAAAAAAATAAAAATAAAAAAACAACAACACAGATTGATACAGAAGCCTGTAAATGAATCATACTCCTCCAAGAAGACACAAGTAGTTCACACCAAACTTTTTCAACATGATGCCAATATACTGAAGATGTTAAATTGTGAATGGGTTTAGGATACCTTAAATGGTGTGGCCATACCGATTTATTAAAGTAACATAAAAAAATACAATAGTTATTTTACTATATCTTTAACATTCTTCATTCCAACTCTTCACAATTTTTTATATACGTAGAAGTCATCATTTGAAAGAAGCACAGCAAGTTTCATAGCTTTATCATTTTCAAGAGCCAGCTTAAAATTAAAACTATCATAACATATAAATCAAGCTTGCAATTCTTAGTACCAATAATGGCCACCAGATGGCGATATATGATTACTTTTAAATAATTATTGTAGAAACAAGTATGATTTAAATCATTTATAGAAATCTTTCAAAGAAAAATAATATGTATTTTACTGATAAAATGACCCTCACTTAATTAGAATAATATGCTGAAGTATTGTGAAATACTGTGTATTAAGAATAATTCTTTATAGGCTTTATGGACAGATAAGTTTGGAGTGACTCTTGAAGGATCAGCACCACATCCTCTTTTACCACTGTTTAAAGAATTTATCTTACAGAACAGGTGCGAATGAATTTTGGATAGCTTGAAGGGTTTTGTCATGGTGATTTTTTGAAATAACAGTAAAAAAGGAACCAGTAAATGTCTTTTATTTTTTTAAGTGCAGCTTCTAAACACTTCAACAAAATGTACACATAGAAGACAAGTCATTCTGAGGAAATATGCATAGTTTCATGACTATACAACACTATATGGATGATAGAAAATTAAAAAAACTACCATACATCTGATGTCACTCTGTCCCTCTGGGTAATGTGTGTGTGTGTGTGTTTGTGTGTTAAGTGTGTGTGTGTTAAGTGTGTGTGCTGAGTTTGTGTGAATGTGTGGGAGAGGGGATGGGCTTGGTGTCAGAGAGAGAGAGAGAGAGAGAGAGAGAGGGAGGGAGACTTAATCATCTCTTTAATCACCAGCAGAAAAAAAAGCAATTTTGTGTTGTTGTTGTTTTTTCATCATTACAGCTTAAGAAATATCTTAGGCCTCAACATCAACTGTTGCTAGCCTACTCCCAAAATTAATAGTCATTAGTAAGCATTTTATAAATACAGCTATAATTAAATTGTTCATGGTTTATATGCACATTTATTTTGAGGAGATTAAAGGCTGTAATCTTCCTAAAAAAAAAAAAAAAAAAAAAAAAAAAAAAAACACAGAACTCAGAAACATTTATTTCAAGATGCAATAAAAGAAAACTGTACACTATATATATATATATATATATATATATATATATATATATATATATATATATATATATATATATATATATATATATATATATATATATACAATTGCATAAGTTTATATTTAGTTTTTTTATCAAGTGTACAGCTAATAATAATAATAATAATAATAATAATGCATTTTATTTAAGGCGCCTTTCAAACCACTCAAGGTCACCGTACAACAAGTAACAACAGTAACAATATTAAAACAAAAAATAACAGCAAATAACAATGTCAGTAAAAAACCACAATAATATTAGAATAGCACAACATATTGTGGAATACTATATTAAGACTTTATATATAGGCTTTATGAACAGATAGGTTTTGAGAGATTCTTGAAGTACTAGCATCACCTCCTCTTGTACGACGGTTTGAGGAATATATTTTCCAGATAGTACCGCCTATATGCAGAATACGCAGTCTTCGTAGGGCACCAACTCCCAGAGGGGGCACCATCCCAGTAGCTAAAAAAAAATAAAACATGCGCCATTCTCCCATCCGCGCTCGCGACCGCTCGGACATTTGCAGATGAATGTTCGTAATTGATGGATGGACATCTATGCCCGGGTAAAAGATATCAGCAATCCGGCACAGAGAAAAGAAAAATAAAGTAAAAAACAAAACAAAAACAGGCATAAAGTTGGCTTGGCATTGGACATTCGAGAGTCTCAAATTTAGGGGCCGTCTCTAAAGTTTCATGTAATATTGTTATACACTTTTCTAACGTCAGTAGCATTTGAAGAGAATGACTTACAGTCATAAAAACAACTGTAATTGTTCATCTAGGTGACAGCTATAATGCACCATTAAATTGAATGTTTGATATTTATTAAAACAAACTGTAAGTCATATGTAAATTATGCTACTTTTTCACATGGGCTCAAAAGCAAATTTGAAGCTCAATAGCATTTGAGGAGAAAGACTTGCAGTCATAAACCAATTGTAATGTGTTCATTTAGGTGTCAGCTACGATGCACAACTTATAAATTTTTTATATATATTAAAATAAAGTGTTACTAAAGTTATATATATTGTTCTGTGAATGTGAATTTAAAGTCTAGATGATTCGGATTAACCCTTTAACTGCCATATCCTTTAAATCCTCACTGCCAGAGGGATATTGTGAATGCATGTGCCCGCTGGACACAGTTTACCTGATGCCACCGGGGTGGTGATGGCATTGGTGGCTTGAGCCCGCCATCGCTGCTTGCAGCTATATTTATTCTTCTTCTTCTTCTTCTTCTTCTTCTCCCGAATGAATCGCATTTTTGAGGGCTTTAACATGCTCAAAAAGTCATGAAACTTTGCACACTCGTCAAACCTGGTGAAAATTTTCGTCTGATATAGGATTCAGAAGAGGGTGTGGCAAAATGGCTCGACAGCGCCACCTATACCAAGAAAATCAACAGCCTTCCAGCTATGTTTCACGTACATGCACGAAAATTGGCACACATATGTAACACACCAATACCTACAAAAAAGACTCTTGGAGCGAAATTCTAAACCCAACAGGAAGTCGGTTATTTTTAATATTATGAGCATATTTTGTGTAATTTTGGTCATTTCCATGTGTTGTATTTTAACGAACTCCTCCTAGAGAGTTCTTCAAATCAACACCAAATTTGGTATGCCTAATCTAAAGGCCTTTGCGATGTTAAATTGCGAAGATCCTGACTTTTCGTTGAAGGGCGTGTCCGTGGCGGCCTGGCGAATTTCGATGATTCGCCATGAAAAATGAAGTTGCTATAACTCACACATACAATGACCAATCTGCCCCAAACTTCACATGTTTGATGAGACTCCGAACCTGAACAGATTGACATGCCCATATTCAGTTATAGTCATAGCGCCACCTATTGGCAACAGGAAGTGACATATTTTACGCTGCGACGAACTACTCCTAGAAATTTTATGACATCAATGTCTTTTTTGTGGTCAGTCTAATCTAAAGGCCTGTGCGATGTTCAGTTGTGAAGATCTTGAGTTTTCGTTAAAAGGCTTGTTCATGGCGCCGCGACGAAGTTCGATGTCTCGCCATGGGAATAAAAGATGTTATAACTCAGGCATAAAATGTCCGATCTTCCCCAAACTTCACATGTGTGATAAGAGGCCTGGCCTGAACAGATCTGCAGGCCAATATTCCACCGGGTGTGGCAGAATGGCTCTATAGCGCCACCTATACACTTTCAACGGAGTGCGCCTCGAGCTATGTTTCACGTACATGTACAAAAATTGGTACACACATGTAACACACCAATACCTACAAAAAAGTCTCTTGGTACGAAATCCGGATCCCAACAGGAAGTCGGTTATTCTGAATTTTCCCTTCAAAATTGGTGTTGTTTTTGCCATTTTCAGGGGTTGTACTTTAACGAACTCCTCCTAGAGATTTATTTAGATCAACACCAAACTTGGTCAGTGTAATCTAAAGCCCTTTGCGATAATAAATTGCGAAGGACTTGAGGTTTCGTTAAAGGGCGGGTCCATGGCGGCCTGACAAATTTCGATGTTTCGCCATGAAAAAGGAAGTTGCTGTAACTCAGACATACAATGTCCAATCTGCCCCAAACTTCACATGTTGGATAAGACTCTTGATCTGAACAGATCTACATGCCAATATTCAGTTATAGTCATAGCGCCACCTATTGGCAACAGGAAGTTACATATTTTACACTGCGACAAACTACTCCTAGAAATTTTATGACATCATGTCTTTTTTGTGGTCAGTCTAATCTAAAGACCTGTGTGATGTTTAGTTGTGAAGATCTTGAGTTTTTGTTAAAAGGTGTGTCCATGGCGCCATGATGAAGTTCGATGTCTCGCCATGGGAATAAAAGATGTTATAACTCAGGCATAAAATGTCCGATCTTGCCCAAACTTCACTTGTGTGATAAGGGTCCTGGCCTAAACAGATCTGAAGGCCAATATTCCATCATATGTGGCAAAATGGCTCGATAGCGCCACCTATACACTTTCAAAGGAGTGCGTATACACTTTAAACGGAGTGTGCCTCGAGCCATGTTTCACGTACATGTACAAAAATCGATACACACATGTAACACACCAATATCTACGAAAAAGTCTCTTGGTACGAAATCCAAATCCCAACAGGAAGTCAGTTATTTAGAATTTTCTCTGCAAAATTAGTGTTGTTTTGGCCATTTTCAGGGGTTGTACTTTAACGAACTCCTCCTAGAGATTTATTCAGATCAACACCAAACTTGGTCAGTGTAATCTAAAGCCTTTTGCGATCTTAAATTGCGAAGATCTTGAGGTTTCGTTAAAGGGCGTGTCCATGGCGGCCTGACAAATTTCGATGTTTCGCCATGAAATAGGATTTTCTTGTAACTCAGGCATAAAATGTCCAATCCTCCCCAAACCTCACATTGTTCGATAAAAGTCCTGCCCTGAACACATCTGAAGGCCAATATTCCATTATAATGATAGCACCACCTGCTGGCAACAGGAAGATTGGCACATATATGGAATAAACATTGATATATTCTACTTATATTTATGAGTTTAAACGCATATTTCTCACCGTTCACCTATTAACTAAAGCCACTCGCTGCCGGTGAGCCCGGGTGCGAGGGCCCGTTCATCGCTGCTTGCAGCTTTAATTATTATTATTTTTTATTAAATTACAAAAACCTTTTCCATGATATTCCAAATTTTTGAGATGCACCTGTATATTTCCACAAGCTTGTTTGAGAACCAACTGCAGACATGATTATTATTTCATCGATTTTTATCTCATGATTATTATCTCATCGACAGGGTCAGACAATCAAGATCGCTGCATCCGAGACCGCATACTCTCTGAGCTGTTATCATGTGACCTACGACGTAATAGCTTAAAATCAAAAGATATGAGTGATATCAATTGATATTGATGAAACTTTTCGTGGTCTTGATGTAGAAACACCTGTCCATTTATTTTGCGATTGTAGTATAACTAATACATTTTGGGTTTATGTTCTTTTTTATTATTATTATTTTTTTTTTTTTACCCTACCAATATGGCACTCAGTTTTATCCTTAATTATATATTTTATTTCCCAATTAAATCCCAAATTTTCATCTCTTCAACATGTTCATTTCATTATTTTATGAGCAAAATTTTAATCCACAAGCAAAAGCACAGTAAATCTTATGTTTTTCTTTTTCTTTTTTTCTTGCTGAATTTAATTTGTTTCATCCCTCATGCTTAAAAAATGCACTTTGATGAATTATTAAAATATATGTAACATTGTTATTGTGCATTATATTTTTATTTTATTTTATTTTATTTTATTTTTTATTATGATTGCCCATTGTTAACGATACAACCATGGAATATTTCCCTGAATAAAATAAAATAAAATAAAATAAAATAAAATAAAATAAAACGGGTGCACTAACACCCAAGTAACTCAACAAGCCTACCTAGTATGGTTTTCCTCAGCCTTTGCAATGTGTGCACAAAGGAGACATTGACCAGCTGCTCGAAGGTCTCTCCTTTGGAGAAGACTGTTGATTTTGTACTCAAAAAATGAAAGTACTATTACTTAAAAATTTAGTTTACCCAAGAATGAAATGCATTGCTAGCCAACCCCAACACTTACACACAATAACAATGTTTAATGCTTACCAGTACTTAATCATATGATATATTTTCTTACTGAAAATAAATTATTAAAACAAACTCTCTCATATTTACAGGTAGTGAACCCCACATCATACTACCATCTTAACAAAGCTGTGCGAATTCTGCATCTTTATTCTGATGAAGCGAGCCTTTGGCACATGCTGAAAACATGCTGGGACTCTATTTTCTTCAAGGAGAGGTTAGCCCTGCCTTCGTGACTGAGGTTGCTTCATGCTGCGCTGTACTTCACAGTCTCACTATTCTCAGTAGTGACATCGTTGATCTAAAGGATGAGGAACACCATGAGGAGGCCTCCTTGAACAACAAAACCTTGAAGCAAGAGTGGGTGAACATGTACTGGACTCCCACTGTGTCTGCTCCAAACGTGTGTGCATTCTCTCTGTGAGAATGACCTGTAAAACATTACAACAGGGTAAAATGTTTTACAGTTCAAGAACCACAATTCATGTGTTGGTGTTTTTGTACATTACACCACATATTTGCACGATATTCATGACTTTATTAATAAAGTAATTTATGAATTATTAACTCAAAGTATCTGAAGGTATCTCAAAGAATGTCTCGGTTACGTATGGTAACCCTCGTTCCCTGAAGGAGGGAACGGAGACGCCACGTCGGGGACCGACGAATATGGGATATCGCTTCGATATACCAATCTACTTTGAGTGTAAACTAAACGAGCCAATGCACATTGGCATGCAATTATTGCATCCAGCTGCCGCTGATCACTGCGTGTGTATAAGAGGGCAGCAGGTGCAATGCATACCAGGTTTTCGCTGAGGAGCCGAGCCGGGAACCCGGCAGCTCAGTGGCGGTACAGCAACCATGGCGACGGGACGTGGCGTCTCCGTTCCCTCCTTCAGGGTACGAGGTTTACCATACGTAACCGAGAAGTTCCCTTTCAGTCGGTCATTCTCGACGCCACGTCGGGGAGCGACGAATATGGGATCCCTATCAAAGCGCCATGGGTGCTGCCCCTTCCAGTGCCCTGTGCGAGCCGCCTGCGCCCCTATTAGGTGTAGGCCAGGGCTCAGAACAAGTAGCTCCACTCACCAATGTCAAAGCACTACCTCACTGGGTGAGATTGGATAACACTGGGAAAACGTACCCGGTCCGCTTGGAGCCGGGATGCTGCGGAAGCCCCACCCTTCCCGAAGGAGGTCTTGGAGGCAAATACACATATAGCATCCGTTTAGGAGTATACAGATAAATTTGAGGTGATTAAAACCCTCTTGGGAAGGCAGAAGTCTGCCAGGGAAACACGGGCTCTAAGGCTATACCGTGGACTATACACATACGAGTACCGCTTAGGTTTAAATAAGGAACCCAGCCTTCTATGGTTCTCACAGACGTTCCGCCGTGTCCAGCTGCCTAGGGTGATGGAGGATCTCAACAGGGTCTACAGTAGGGACACTCTGGAGCAGTTTTTGCAAGCCGACACTAACCGGGGCCTCTCAGTGCCACTACCTGTTTGAGGTGAGAACACAGGAGGATACCGGCTCTACACGAAGGCTATAGAACCTAGCAAATGTGTTAGGGGTCGCCCAGTCCGCAGCTCTACAAATATCTGTCAGCGAGGCGCCACGAGCCAGTGCCCAGGAGGATGCAACACTTCTAGTTGAGTGAGTTCGTAACCTGAATGGGCAGGGAACACCCTGAGCCTGATAAGCCAGGGTTATGGCATCCACAATCCAGTGGGCCATCCTCTGCTTAGAGACGTCACTCCCCTTCTGCCGGCCTCCATAACAGACAAAGAGCTGGTCTGAGGTCCTGAAGCTTTGTGTCCGGTCTACGTAGCACCTTAATGCTCGGACGGGACAAAGCACAGCCAGGGCTGGGTCTGCCTCCTCCAGGGGCAGCGCTTGCAGTTTCACCACTTGGTCTTTGAAGGATGTAGTGGGAAGCTTGGGCACGTAGCCAGGCTGGGAACTCAGGATTACCTGGGAGTCAGCCGGCCCGAACTCTAGGCATGAATCGTCGACCGAAAATGCATGCAGGTCCCCTACCCTCTTGATGGAGGCCAGTGCAAGCAGGAGCAGAGTTTTCAATGAAAGAAACTTTAGCTCAACTGAATGCAAAGGCTCGAACGGGCCCTACTGTAGTGATTTAAGCACTAGAGACAGGTCCCAAGAGGGTATACAGGGGGGCCGGAATGGATTTAACCTCCTGGCCCCTCTAAGGAACCTGATGATGAGGTCATGCTTACCCAAAGACTTCCAATTCATGAGGTCATGGTACGCAGCAATAGCGGCAACCTGGACTTTGAGGGTGGAGGGAGACAGCCTTCGCTCCAACCCTTCCTGCAGAAAGGATAGCACGTCTTCGGGGGTCTTCTCGGCGAGAAGAACACCACTCAACGAACAGGTTCCACTTCAAGGCATAGGCGTGTCTCGTAGATGGTGCTCTTGCCGAAGTGATGGTGTTCACTACCTCTTGGGGTAGGTCACCTAGAACCTCCGACTCCCGTCCAGGGACCAAACATGGAGTTTTCAAAGGTCTGGACGCGGGTGCCAAAAGGTGCCCCGTCTCTGAGTCAGTAAATCCCTCCTCAGAGGAACTGGCCAAGGAGAGGCTGTCGAGAGGAGCACTAGTTTGGGGAACCAGGTCCGAGAAGGCCAATATGGCCTACTTGGGGGGACGCCGGGCGAACTGAATCGCATAGCCAAGGCTGATGGTCCGCAGAAGCCAGCCAGACGGGTTGGGTAGCGCTGACCAGGCGCTTAAGAACTCTCCGTGCCCCCCTGTGACCCAGAGATAAGGGAAATTGCTCTTTTATGAAACACAAGATTCTCCACCCGGCCCTCCTCCGGGGGAGGGAGTGGTGCGTTCACCATCTCCAGAAGAGCAGATCCCTCCCTCTCTGGGTCGCCTGTCTCAGGGCCGCTTGCTCTTCCATTTACCGCCAGGTTTGGCGGGGGCCTGGACAGGCTGGCTGCCCGCCCACGCCCGGCTCCACGGCGCTGCTTTGCTGGAGGCTGCTGCTGATGCGACGTGCAGGCTGGGGCACTGCGGCCGGCGGACGGGAGGAGGCAGCAGATGCCCGCCGGGGCAGGATGTGTCGTATCGCCTCAGTCTGCTTCCGGGCAGCCGAGAACTGCTGGGAGAAGCTCTCGACCGTGTCGCCGAATAGGCCGGTCTGGAACACGGGGGCATTGAGGAACCGGACCTTGTCGGTGTCCCTCATGTCTGCCAGAGATGGCACTCCTGGACCACAAGCGTGGACATCGCACGACCCAGGGTACTCGTGATGACCTTTGTCGCTCGGAGCGCGAGGTCAGTGGCGGTTCGGAGTTCTTTTAGAACTTCTGGGTCATGACCACCCTCGTGCATGTCCTTCAGTGCCTTAGCCTGGTGCACCTGCAGTAACGCCATAGCGTGTAAGTCGGAAGCAGCTTCCCCGCAAGCCACATAGGCACTGCCGGTCAGACCAGACGAGTGCCTACAGGCCCGGGAAGGAAGCACCGGGTCTCCACGCCAGGAGGAGGCGGACTTAGGACACAATTGCATTGCTACCGCCCGCTCCACCGACGGGATTACCGAATACCCCTTTGCTGCACCGCCATCGAGTGTGGTGAGGGAGGAGGTGGCCCAGGAAAGCATAGCTGACATTTTGGGGTCTGACTCAGGCCTTGCCACCATCTCAGAGGGCGGCAGCGCAGCCAAATCTTCATCCGACAGCTCTCCCTCCGATGCTGAGATCGACATCCATTCGGGGGGAGGACCACTGGATACCACTGGTACTCTCCTTGAAGAGAGCCCAGCTCGTTCCGTGGGTTGATCCACTGGATCGGAGGTGCAAGAGGAGTGGTGGTCCCCAGAGGGTTGTTTCACTGCGGGGTTTGCCACCACTGTGACCCTCAAACCGCCCGAGCCACTACCGGAAGTGGACCTCGTCTGTCTGCCAGAATGAGCCCCAGATCACGGCAGAGGCAGCGGGACTCCGCCCCCCTGAAGGTAGCGGAGCCTGGTTCGCAGCTCCGAGATGGTCATCTTCCCGCAATGGGAACATTACTCATCCACGAAAGCCACCTCAGCGTGCTTGACGCCCAGACACATGAGGCAGCGATCGTGACCATCACCCGGTGCCAGGTAACGAACGCACCCAGAAACGCACGGGTGAAACGGCATCCTTAAAAGGACGATCCGTCGTCTTTACAAAGACGCACCCGTGAAGCTTTTTTGGAGAGAATTTGCTCTTTTAGGAAATTCTCTTTTAGTGCTGAGGCGCACAGGGGAGATAGCCGCTTGCCACACGACAGGGGATAGTGCAGCCTGAAGTGTGCAATCCACTCGATACTGGAACGACCGCCGCTGAATCGCTGTCCCGCCAACACAGGAAACTTCCCAGAGCGTGCTGAACTCGCAGTTTACCGTAGACACAGTTTAAGGTAAGCAGAACGATACTGTCGCTCGGCTTTGAAGCGAAAAGCTGGTATGCATTGCACCTGCTGCCCTCTTATACTCACGCAGTGATCAGTGGCAGCTAGATGCAGTAATTGCATGCCAATGTGCATTGGCTTGTTTAGTTTATACTCAAAGTAGATTGGTCTATTGAATCGATATCCCATATTTGTCGGTCCCCAACGTGGCATCGAGAGTGACAGTCTGAAAGGGAACCATCTCTCTCTCTCTCTCTCTCTCTCTCTCTCTCTCTCTCTCTCTCTCTCTCTCTCTCTCTCTCTATATATATATATATATATATATATATATATATATATGTGTGTGTGTGTGTGTGTGTCAAATCAAAATGGGTCAAAATGATCAGAAGATGCTTTTGTCTTATAATTATGCCATTTTTTAAATTATTATTATTATTATTATTATTATTTTATGTAGGCAAAATAATCTTCAGTGCTCACACCCGACTGTGGACATTTCAGATCCTACAAAAATGCACATACTGTACATAAAACAAAAACAGTTATTTCTGTATTAGAATTAAAAAAAAAAAAAAAATCTTTATATTCTGTATCATGTTTTCCCTTTTGCTGTCTCCTTGCCTTTCAGGTCCTGCTCCACCATAAAACCTCTGCAGCAAATCCACAGAAATCAAGATTCAGAAAAGGTGCTGTAATAACTTTGTATTGAAATAACAATAAATTAAATAGACTACAACTTACGATTTAAAAATATATTTTATTCATTTCTGTAGTGTACTCACTCAAAGCCTTTGATAGCAGCATTCCTTCATCAGTCACTCTCCACTGGAGAAGTACATGTGTGTCTCATCTGTCCCTGTAACATTCAGATAACAGTCAAGTTATATTTTTGCTCAATGCTACATTTAAATGATGAAGTAGTTGTTAATGAACTCGCTCTTTATCCAACACAAATCTTCCTCAATTTATCAACAGTACTAATGGACAAATGAAACAGACAATGTATGTTTAGTTATTTTGTTGTTTATGTACATTACTTACATTTATCTAAAGGAAGCAGTGTTGACAACAGTAAATTATACTTCATAATAGCACACATACATCAGTCTATTTCATACTAGTTGTGCTCATCTGCAATTTTGTAAAGATTTCATGTCGGATGTTAAACAGACATTAACTGTAGAAATCGTCTTTAATATGCAGTATATGGTTTCATGTAAATGCACTTTGGAGATGTATGTGTGCTTACTGGAGTTCCCTAGTTTGCGATACATAATAAAACATGTTTTTAAAGCAAAATCTCAGATATACTATACTGTCTAGCATCTTTACACGTTCAATAATTGAACAGTTTACTCTACAGTAGATCAAGAAATGTGATTTTAACACAACAAACCATGTTTTTGATTTATATTCTCTCACATTTGAAGACAACCTCCTCATTTTTTATTATTGTGTAGCAGAAATGAGTCGAACCAGACAAATTAAAGAGTCTATCAGAGCTGTGTGCATTGAAACGAGAGCCGAACTCCTCAGGAAGTCATAAATCAGTTCTAGTGCCACAAGAACCAAGCAAGATAACCAACCAACCAACTTGTTCACACAACAGCTTTCAACATTAACACCAATAGAACAATTATTGACAATTTTAATTAGAAGAAGAGATTGTCAAATTTATTGTTCGTGATTGAAATGCAACGCTGGACATCACATGTAAACCCAGGAGATCAAGTTAAATACTTGCATTGACTTCCCCCACCCAGCAGAACCAGACTGAAATTCCTAAGGGGGAAGGGCTTTAAACCTTTGTCTTCACAGAAAAGTCCCTTTGCCAGAGAATGGCAAAGAAAGTGCTTTTTGCACATTATATATGGACCAGAATGAACTCAAAAAGACTTATAAATGAATCATTCCATTGCTTAACTCCATATTCATTTATGTGTAACCCACACATTTGACTATCATGTATAATCACTTATTGTGTATGTCTTTTGATAACTATAGGATACATAGTCATGTCTAGTATTGATATAATCGAATTTTCTTGCTTGATTTTGTCCAGACAATCATTTATTTGTAAAATATATCATAATCGTGTTATAGGAATCATGTCCAAAATTAGACCCTGTGAGGCAAGAACCACATGATTTATGATACCCCCCCTAGCCAAGACCATATCTGATTGGTCAAGGCAACATTTGAGGGGTGGCCAACAAGGAAGTTTAAATACTTTGGACACCATGAAATTTTGCTTTTAGTTCTATCATTGCTTGTGCTATCAGTCATGCCTTGCTTTTAGTCTGCTTTTAGTTCCAGCCTTGCTCATGCTATCAGTCATGCTATTAGTCATGCCTGCTCTTAGCTTTTAGCTTGTAGCTTTGCTACCTAGCTTTAGCTTGTAGCATGTAGCCATGCGGTTAGTCATCATTGTTCTTTGAGCGCGGTTCCAGCGTGCCTGCCTGCTGCTACTATGCCACTATTTCTTTTCTTTTCCGTTTGAGAGTTTCGTGTTCTGAGTTAAGTTTTGTAACGTCGGTTCAACTTCAACCAGCGCACACGACTCTGCACTTTCAGCCAACGCCCAACAACCACGGGCTTCCCAAGACGTCACTTCAGAGACTGAACTTCCAGCCAATCAACGACCTCGGGATAGCCCTTTCACCGAGGCTCCTTCTTCACAGGAGATGCAAGTAACTTTACCTCCAGACTGTGACCTTTACTGGTGTGTTTAATATAATTTTAACTTCATTGAGGAACTCAATGCGAGCGCTAATTACGTGATTGATGGTTGTTCATGTTTATGCAATTTAACGTATTGCTGTTAACTTGGGATTCCATATTTCCATTCTCTTAAACTCATCTTTCCCTAACTTTCGACGTTCCTGCAACTTGTATGAATGTGTGTGTGCATGCGTTTATGTGTTAGATTAGTTTATGTCTTAGATTTATCTAATAAAGCCTTATTCATATTGAAAAGAGAAGTATCTTGTGTTTTGTGCTTACAAGTTAATGTCTTAAACTGCCGATCTTGTTACTGTGCTAATTAATAGTGTTTTCACTATAGTTTGGATATTAGTATCCAGCGCAGATTTGATGTTAAACCTCTAGTTCACTGAATCGCAGGGCGTCTCCGTGAACAGCCTTGAAACAGTGATTCTGCTCAAATTCCCTTTAAAATCTTAAATGATTCCCTTTGAGCTAAATTGACCTGTTTCCCTTACAATTGTAACAATAACTGTAACAATCTCAAGATAATTACTGTGCTGTCAATAAACAGCTGTGTCATTCCAAACTTACCTTCTCAATAATTGAGAAAAAATACATTATTTACTATTGTAATAACATTAACTCTTTCATATATATATATATATATATATATATATATATATATATATATATATATATATATATATATATATATATATATATATATATATATATATATATATATATATACTCTGTCAGTGAAGAAAATATTGTGGCTTTCATTATGCTTTTATTATTAGGCTTTCATTATGTATACTGGGGAGAATTCACTAAACAGTTTTCTGATGTATTCAGTGCAAACCCCTGCAAATTGCATTCAGCACAGTTTTTGGGGGCATGTTTGATTCATTACTTTATTTGCATAATTCATCTAGTGTATCGGTTACTAAAACAATGCAGACAGCACGTGCAAATAAACAACGCTATCAGTGGGGCACAATTTATTCAGAATTCCTCCCTACAGGAACAATTTTTTTTTTTTTTTTTTTTTGTGTGTCAAATGTTCACTCTGGTTTTGACAATTACGGAGCAGTTTTGAATATTGATTCTTGGAATTTAAATGACTTATTTTCATTGTCAATCTCTGAGGTCCTCAATCTGTTATTTCCCTTTAGTCCAGGGTGTTATTGAAAACAAATCTGAAGAAAACACCCCGGAGAAAGGGCTACAGAGGTCAAAGCTTCACATCACTGTCATCTATAAAAATAGCTGCTCTATAATAGCCAGCTGGATAAACAACACCTACTGTTTCTGGGGGGTTCTCTTTTCATCAAATCCATTTAGTTTACTATTTTTTGTCAGCAATTTATTGACCAACAGTATAAGTGTTGTGAGGTTCCACTGTGCTGATTTTAATTTCCATTCTCTGAAAACACGCACTTTAGTATCAGTCGTTTGCACTGTGACTAGCTGCTTTTTAGTGTCTCGACCATGGGAGCTGCATTTTTAAGATTCTATGTCAAATAAAACAAAGTTAAACTTTTAAAACCATTCCTCTGTGATGCGTCTAGCATTTTAAACACAAAGACACATTCTGTGTTGAGGTTAGGGTTAGGTTAGGGTTCGTACTTCACACAAGCTCAAGATATTTTCACGCTTTATTATACGCAATAAAATTCAATTCAATTCAGTTTTATTTGTATAGCACTTTTTACGATATAAATCATTGCAAAGCAACTTTACAGAAAATTCAATTTCTACAATATTAAGTAGTAGATTATCATGTGCATATGGCATAAATTTCGGGAAAAAATGTATTAAAGATGATGAACACTATTAACAGCAATTATATGATGCAATCATACTTGTAGCCATATTTGGTAGTTCTGTATGTTTTTTCAGGGTTAGCATCATCCGAGGCCCTCTGAGAGGGTGACATCATCTCTTCCCGTGTGTTCTGGATCCAGATTGTAGCTTGTGTAAATCCTGGATATCCTGGCATGTCAATCCCATGGCAAAAGAGAGAAAGAAACAGAAACATAATTAGCATAGCTACTGTTCCAACCAAGTAAAATTAATTTGTTTAACCCAAGCTAAAGAATAATAATGCACATTTGATCAGATATAAATGCAGTCCAAAATTATGAGATGCATTACTTGAATGCTTGGCCAAAGAGATGTGTCTTTAATCTAGATTTAAACAGAGAGAGTGTGTCTGAACCCTGAAACATTATCAAGAAGGCTATTCCAGAGCTTGGGAGCCAAATGTGAAAAAGCTCTCCCTCCTTTAGTGAACTTTGCTATCCTAGGAACTACCAAAAGTGATCATATTTTCTTGACCTGGTAAGGACTCTAGCTGCTGAGATGAAAGAATGCTGTTTTTGTAATATGGGAAATATGATTTTCAAAAGACAATTTGATATCTAATATAGCACCCAGATTTTTGACTGTAGAGGAAGTAGCAGTACAAACGTCTATTTGCAAACTATAATCTAAGAGATTCAGTGTACTGTACTTTGGTCCATTAAGTAATATCTCTGTCTTATTTGAATGTAATAGGAGAAAATTATTGGTCATCCAATCTTTTACATTTTTAACACACTCTGTTAGCTTAGATAATTTTTAATTTTCATCTGGTCTCATTGAGATATATAGTTGAGTATCATCAGCATAACAGTGGAAAGTAATCTTTTTTTTTTTTTTTTTATAATATTACCAAGGGGCAACATGTATATTGAAAATAGCAGAGGACCTAGGACAGATCATTGTGTCACACCATAATTTACTCATAATAAATTAGATGACTCCCCATTTAAAGGTCCCATTTTTCGTGCTTTTTTGAAGCTTTGAGGGTGTTTACAGTGTGCAATATAACATGTGTTCATATATTGCATGTAAAAAACCACAGTATTTTTCACACAATTCACCTATCTGTATACCGCTGTTTTCACTGTCATAAAAACAGTCTGATGACTTCCTTGTTCTATAAAGTCCCTCCTTCAGAAATACGTAACGAGTTCTGTTTGGGCCAGGGGTTCCTTTGTTGTGATTCGACAACAGCTTAGCGCACGCGGCCCTCCTGGAAACGCGATTGGGCTAGTATTGGAGTAGTTTTGAGAAGCAAGTGGGCAGGAGCATGTGCTAGAGATGTACTTATAATCACAGGAGCGTTTTTACTGATGAGATGCGCATGAAAATCGCATTTGATTTTTTTGCACAGCCCTAACATCTAGTTAACAAAGCTAAACAGTGTTGCCCTTTGTGTAATAAGTTACAGAAACTGTTAAACACACCAACTTAAATAATAAAATACACTTACCGGTTGTGGTCCATAAACAACGCCTTCTCCAGACAAAGAGGGAACTGCTCCATCTTTCAGGAATAATCTTTGTGCGAATTCGGCATTACACTGATTGAGAAAGCTGTCCTCAGCAAGCGGTCCTCAGCAAAATATGCTGCACATAGTTTTACATGTGGATTATAATTTTTTCGCTTGGCATTGAACTTTAAGGTTTAGAATTTTACAGATAGTATTTATACTCTAACAACAACATTACACACTAACTAAAGTTTAAAACATGGGATCACGAAGAACGGGACCTTTAATTAAACAAAGTGGTAGCAATCGGACAGGTAGGTTCTAAACCATCTTAAAGCCTCCCCTTGAATACCTGTATAGTTTTGTAATAGATCTATGAGTATGTCATGATCTATGGTGTTGAATGCAGCACTAAGATCAAGTAAAACTAGCAATGAGATGCAGCCTTGATCTGATGCAAGAAGCAAGTCATTTGTAATTTTTTACAAGTGCAGTTTCTTTGCTATGGTGGGGCCTCTAACCTGACATAATATCTTCATTCAAATATACAGTACAGACCAAAGGTTTGGATACACCTTCTCATTCAAAGAGTTTTCTTTATTTTCATGACTATGAAAATTGTAGAGTCACACTGAAGGCATCAAGGGCTATTTGAGCAAGAAGGAGAGTGATGGGGTGCTGCGCCAGATGACCTGGCCTCCACAGTCACCAGACCTGAACACAATCGAGATGGTTTAGGGGTGAGCTGGACCGCAGACAGAAGGCAAAAGGGCCAACAAATGCTAAGCATCTCTTGGGGAACTCCTTCAAGACTGTTGGAAGACCATTTCAGGTGACTACCTCTTGAAGCTCATCAAGAGAACGCCAAGAGTGTGCAAATCAGTAATCAAAGCAAAAGGTGGCCACTTTGAAGAACCAGTATACCGTACACACAGCTTCAATGGTGGGACTGAGAGCTTTCTGACTAAATCTAAAATATCTTAAACTGTGTTCCAACACCCCTAGGGTAAGTTATTAATGACATAATCTTGCAAACTGGGCAAACTAACCCGTTAATATCCATTGCAGAGTTGATGTTATATGGCTCGTTCAATGAATTGCTGGCCGTCTCGGTGATCAACCGTAAAACAGTGATTCTGTCCAAATTCCCTTTAAAATCTTAATTGCTAAATTGACCTGTTTCCCTTACAATAGTTATGTATGTTTTGATTATAAAGTGTTGTTGTAGTAGAATTAATAATAATAATAATAATAATAATCAAAACCTCCATTATTTTAATCTCTTTGCATACTTTCTTACCTGCCTCATTGACGCAGTCCCTGTGTCAACCTCATTAGGGGAGGGTCCTTTGACTTTCAGTTGTGAATCACTAAATATTCATGGACATTGACAATCTCTCGCATATTGCCTTTTTGACACAAAACATGTCTTACAAAAAAATATAATAATAATAATAATAATAATAATAATAATAATAATAATAATAATAATATATTATTTTCTGTGAAAAATTGAGTAGGATTATTTTCACATCATTTTATTGCACACACAAAAAACAAAAGGCTACCACATATAGTTCTCATAAGACTTGTGAACAAAAATTCAGTCTTATTGTCAGTGAACGGCAGAACCGGTCCCAGCCAATCATCAGCGCTCACACTCCTTATTTCATCGACTTTTATTGTATTCACAATCCATGCATAAACCCTTTTGTTTCCTCAGAAATACAGATTTGCACATGTTGTTTGCATATTATTGTAGCCTAGCTGTATAGAGTGCTATCAGAAGTTAGCCATTAATATGTTTATAAGAAATTGAAAAAAAGCACAAATGTCAGGGCATTTCAAATCTTCTCCAGGCCCCGTCTATGTAATGTTTTATTTCTGCAGGAACTAATAGCATCATATTTCTTTTTACATAAAGTCATTAAGTATCGATCTTTTTAATTATCAAGGTTTTAAATTGACATTGGACTGTTTGAGACCCCAAATCCCTATTGAATACTGCCTTTGATTTCCAAAACCATATTGTTCTCTCTGTATAAGAACTGTAGAAGTGTTCATTCCTGGAGGGCAGACAGTATGTATTTACATTTATTAATTTAGCAGACATGTTTATCCAAAGTTTAGCTACAATCCTAATTAAACACAAATGAACCAGCTAACCAGGCATGTTGTAGAAGGATGAATCTAAACTGTGCAGGAAGTGAGCCTCCAGGAGTGGAATCAGACACCTCTGATATTATACTGCAAATGTATAATGGGCTAAACCCTGATGTAAATATGCTCTATATATTTATCTTTAGTATGGTAAATAGTTTTAAGAAGAGATGGCTCTTGCTGCTGTGCCCTTTCTGTAGTCTACAAGGTTGCTGTAATTATGTATCACAAGGGATTGTAATTATTCATATTTGCTGCCGTGAAAAATTGTTTCCGAACCACTTTTCGACCGAATGCATCGAGCGGCACAAATGAGTAAGTGCCTATCATCCCCACCATCGTCATACACTCCTATCTTCACCCAAAAGAAGGTCAACACATAATAATTGTGCACTCCAAATGGCCTGTTTTATCCATTTGTTTAGTCTGACATCTGAAAGTTAAGGGTGTGTGACATTTGGTGAGTTAAAAACAATAAGTGATGGAAGCTTCATGGACTTTACTGCTCAAATGACACTCATTGGCATGGCGACACTGTAAGCCGTAAACTGATGCACATTATTCTGAGTGCTGGGTTTTAGAAGCCATTGATAGAGAACATTCCTTTAGGTGGACAAAAGCCAGCCATCAGTGAGCAATGCTAACTGTCTGAAGGCTTCACAGTAAGATACAGCAGCATTATGCTAAGTCTGCTTGGGGGAAAAAAGGGAAAGGGGAATAGAAAGGAGACTGAGAGTATATTACAATTCTGCTCTGCAGCTGCGCAGAATTAATGCACTCGCGATTGGTTTCAGTTGAGTCAAAGAAGAAAGCCCTTCACCAGGGCTTTGCTCGTATTTCATGTTGTCTCCCTTTGTGGCTGACATCAGTGAAAATTAATGTATTCGGAGATGTCCTGAGTGCTTAGCAAGTGATTGATAAGATGATGCAGCTGAGGATTTTTAAATGCTACTCAGGGAACAGCTGTAATCCCAAGCACGTTACTTTTATTCCCTCTCTTTCCTGCCCCTCTTTTAAAGGATTAAACGGACGTTATTTATTCCCGCTGCATTTCAGTTACCGCACTGGCTGGTGATAATTCTTAGCTTAGTTTGTTTATTCCATTTGCTGTGAGGCCGGTACAAATTTGTAAACATGAGGCAGTGTTCTGTGAAACATACGGACTGCTTCTGTTCAGAGGATGGCACTCAGATTTGTTTACAGCCTGGTGTTAATTGCATGCACACTGTAAAAGATTTTGTGGTGAGTTAATTTAGGTGCAGCAGCTCGATCCTGGCTTGTTTCGATACCTGTGTGTTTGGGTTGTATTTATTGCTAGGTCTGCTTTTAGTTGTGGGAAGATAAATGACCGTGAGCATCATGGCCTGCAGGTGTTTTAGTCACTGACATGAAAAATGCAGATTTTTGCTGATCAATACTCAACCTGTGGTGTTTTTGCCCTATGACCCTATCAATAACAATTGCATATCTAAATTTGACCAACACAGATAATGGCAGAAAATGGATTATAGCAAGATATGGAGCTGAAAAGCACGGCCTGCTTTTATATGTTGAAGTAAGAAAACAAAGTAATGCTTTCCATTCCTCTTAGGATAGCAGGGGCATGAAAATGAACATAAATGCAAGTTGTTTTGATGGCTCTCAGAAAATCATTCTCATGCAAACTCTCAGTTTTGAGTGTGGACAGGTGTGAGCGTGACCTCTGCACTCATGTTTAAAACACAAGAGCTCTCCTCTGCACGTAAACACTTTAACAGCTTTTGTTCAGCGCTTGCCAGATTCACACTCCACTGTTCACCATGTTGCTGTTTCTCTTGCAGTTTTATCGTAGAGCTCTGTTTAATGTAACTGCAATTGTATTAGATCAGAAGAAAAGCTTGGACTAATTTCCAATGCAGTAATTCATTAATATCAATAACCTTTATGACTAGTTCTAAATAAAGGGATAACAAAATGAAAATCTTCAAGTAAGCAAGCAATGGAATGCATAACATGTTATGTGTGTTGTCATAGATAAAATAAAAATACTAAAGATTATTAAAAATATATATATTAATAATACATGTATAAGATATGTGCATTGTGCTTTCAAGTAAAATGTGCTTTTGATTACACAGTTTTGTAAGAATAGATACATGCATAGTTATATTGTTTAATTAAAATGAAACAACAATTCGAACTTGATTCAGTTCTAATATTTAAAGGAATAGTTAACCCTAAAAAAAAAAAAAAAAAAAAAAAAAAAAAAAAAAAAATTGTTGGCTACTTGATGTTTTTTTCAGCTCCAAGTCAGTTTCGATGAAGAAACATCTTGGATAACCTGAGGGTTTTAGCAAATTTTCATTCTTGAGTGAACTATTCCTTTTAACACAGTTTATTTTGTTATTTATTGGCTAAATAAATGCTGTATAGCCACTTTACTATGCCTTGTTTGATTTTCCTAGTTATGTTAATTAATCAGAATAATTTAAATGATTAAAATAAATAAATATGTAAAATAACAGGAAATGTCATTACTTATTAATTTTCATAAAAGACAGCAATAAGAGATTTTGAGATAGCTAATCCCCATTATGTATGGTGATCGCAGTCTTCCTGCCATGTGTAAAACTCTGCAACAAACGCCAAAGACTTGGACAGAGATGTATGTGTGAATACCATGCACAGATGCATATGCAAATGATCCACAAATGCAGAGCTTATGAAATGTTAACTACTCCCACATCGTCATGGCGATGGATATGATCCCACTGGAGTGTGCGAGTCACATCGCCTTCCTTTCTTTTGTTCTTATCTGCACACTACATACTTCCTGTGCATGTCTGTCTTTTAGGCTATACAATGGTGATATGTAAAACAGCTTTCATGAGGGGGGTAAATCTCTCATGATATGTAGTTTGTTCTTATCATCAAATTATAGTATTGAACCTAGCTGAAGCTATACATCTGACAGAGCATTGTTTTGTTTACGTCTGTTGAGCGAACAGATGCCAGAGTGGATTTTCTTCGCCATGCCCTTTGAGCATAACAAAGTAAAGGGCATGAGATGAAGGACACGTTCATTTGAGGGACAGAATAACAAGGCTAGATGAATGCCACTGCGTCTTCAGAACACTGCATCTCTCTTCAGTAAATGTGTTTTGTTTTTTTTTTGTTTTTTTTGTACAGCCTATTCAGCTTGGTTCAGAAAACCAACGGCGTTCATAGCAACAGGCCTATGGATGGCAGATGAGAGGAGAGAGAACAATCAATGGCATGCAGACATAAAGCTAGGTGCATAGAATAAATTTGCTTTTCACAGGCAGAAAAGAGTGCGAGGTTAGCAAGGACCTGTTGTGAAAAAAATAAATAAATAAATTATCCATTCAGGTGTCTCTCTGTGCTATTTTAACACATCACGGCTTGTGCTCCGCTTTGTTGGATCTGACCTGTGCGCCTTTCTCATGAATGCTCGTCGTGTAACTAAAAGGATTTGATATTTTTGCTTCAGAAGACTCTTAAATGGATAGTTCACACACACACACACACACACACACACACACACAACGTACTGTAAGTTACTCACTTAATGGCAGAGTCAATATCAGTGTCTGTGGCAATCTTAATCTCAAATCTGTATCTGTTTGGATAAAATCTGGAAGTGGGCGGGGCTTAAAACGTCCTTTCATCAAATTCTGTTGAAAGAATTTAAGGAAAATATTCGGCGTTTGAAAATTGCTCCAGCTCCGAAAGACAAAGAAACATATTGTGTATCATTTTGTACACGATGGTATTACTCTTGGCGAGCTCTGATTTCTGAGAGATGCACAAAAATGGCAACATGGCTATTTGATTTGCATTCATTTTACTCTAAGTTTACATTTATTCACCTCAAATACTCATTATTGGATAGAGATGTTATGGGGTTAGGCATTATATCATACTATCCTCTGACGCACCTATTATCCAGTAAACACAATGGCTTTGTCTGCTGAATATCTTTCCTATTTGGTAGAATTTGTTATTCGTTTTGAAGCCATTATCCATGCCTTTCCAAATGAGGCATTAGCCTTTGGGCACATCCCTATTATTCACCCTCATGTTGTTCCAAACCCATAAAACTATCTTCTGTGAAACACAAAAGAAGACATTTTGAAAAATGTCTGGGTCTTGGGTGAAAAATGTCTTCTTTTTTTATGTCCATACATTAGAAGCCAAACAGTTCTTGGACCACATTTCCATTCCTTGTATGGACAAAAACATTCTTCAGAATATCTTTCTTTGTGTCCTGCAAAAGAAAGGCTATCATATTGGTTTGGGACGACATGAGACTAAATTATGACAGAATTTATATTTTTGCTTGAACTACCTCTGTAAGTCTTTGCAAACATTTTGTGTTATTTTGATTAAAGCAAAAACAAGGGCATTCATTTAAAAGCTCCATAATGCTGTTCCTGAGCTATAGTGCAAATCTTTATAGTTTATGTGATTAATCCTTCTTTTCAAGGAGGAATAATCGTACTTGATTTGGGCTTATTGGGCCACACTCCATTGTGTGCACAGAGTTGCCAGTTTTACCTCACAAAGACACAGCTGTTTTCAGAGACCCTTTTTAGGAATTATGAGTCAAAATGGCCCCTCTAAAGGCACTACAAGTGCATAACGGTTCCTTTCAGCTGTTACCCAGCAACAGAGAGTGATAAGAGCACACTGTCCATTTAGAATGACTAAACAGAGCATATAGTGAGCAGAATATACACTTTTATTGATAATTAATGTAACCCTTTGGCGTATATGCTGAAACTGTTGCTCCCAGTGGAGCGCCGTTGTTGTAAAGCACAGCGGCTCAAACGACAGCTCTTGACACAGCCCAGGGATTTGTTGTAAGCCATTGCATATTCACAGTATCAACTCAAGGTTTTTATCCATCCTCAGACAAAGTCTGGGTAACAAAGACAGGCTGAGACACCCTGCTTTGAAGCCTTTTTCATTTAGTGCCATTCTTCAGCCGCTGCACGCGTCGTCCATTTAAATGCACTGGTATTGTTCTCCACAATGTCAGCTGCATTTTGATCAGGGTCATGATGCAAAATATTTTCTCATCTGAAAGCTGCCCGATAGGTGAATCAAACAAAACACTGAGTGTAAAAAATGAGGAGACGGTTGCTGTCGTGTTGTGAAACCTCATTCAAAGGCCTGTTTCGCATTTGAATTAGGTTCTTTTGCACTATGCGAGCTCATTTTATATATATATATATATTTAGATTTTGGTGCGTATGTGGTATCCTTTCTTGAATTTTCTCTCATTTTAGAACTTTTTGACTTTTCATATCCTTTGATTATAGAACTATGGAAGCCATTAGTCAAATGATCGGTAGAGCCACAAATGATTTCTCTTTATGCCCCATTCCAGTGTTTCAGACCAGTGGGCGCCTAACTGTACCCAGAAATCTCCACAAGGGAGAAATTTCTCCCACTGAGTGTTGAGGTTGTGCCAGCATAATTAGTCCCCCATGCATTCTCCTCCAGCTTGAGTGAGACATGCAAGGGACTTTCTTTGTTGCTTATAGTGGCTGAGCATTAGCCCAGGAAAAGAATGCTACAAAAGCTTTTAATTTATTTGTTTAGCAAGAGATGTTTTAAAGTAGATGAAACTTGCTTGTTGGATTTAAGAGAAACTGGTCCAAGTTCCCGATACTAAAACATGGAACTGGTGAGTAAAGCAATTACACCCTCATGGATGTCTCCCCTTCAAACTTGGCAAATCTCCAGTCCAGTTAGTTTTGCACTGTCCTAAAAATGAATGATTTTTCATGCTGTGCATATTCTGCTTTTGTTTATGCATAGCTGGTGCAATAAAAACCAGTTATGCGTTTTATTTTGAATACTCTTTCTTTAAATGCATTTACATTTATTAGATAAAAGGGCATTGATTGTAAAATAATAATATCATGGTCATTATCTTCATGTATATTGTCAATGTCATATGGCCAGAACAGAGATATGAGTGAGACAAACATGTGAAGAGACTAGTGATATAGCGGCCGTTAAGATTGTGTTTGAGGGATATGCTGTGTCCCTTGGTGTGTCTGGATGAGAATGGAATGGCATCTCTCAGGTGCTTAGGTATGAATGAGACTCTATATTCCTCTTGGAAAAACGTGAAACACTAGACCAGATTACCAGATTCCTAGCAGTCTGTTTCAGGTCTGTTTTCCCACCTGGTGTTTAAACCATCACGGATATCTGGTAGTTTTGCACCGTTGTATTTATGGTGAATATCCAGACTGTGTTTTGGTGATTGTCTTTGCAAACACCATTTGTGTGATACTGGCAGGGCCATCAGCATCTGCGGTGCTCAAGTAGCGTCTATGATTTTGACAAATAAATAAATAAATGTTACAAGCACATTATTGTTTTTGGTGATACCAGTCAAAGTAAAACTTTCATCGACTGTTTAGTCTCTAGACAATATGCAACCCAGAAATCCAGCAATTTTTGATGGGACGTAGGTTTTGAAAAACCTACTCCTCATCTGCCACTGTAATGTAAACCAATCTGTTTATTTGTTACCCTAAGTGACCCATACATGCTTAAAATATCTCTTATTCACAAATTAAATGACTAATATGTTCAGAGGAAGCTGGGAATAAGGTTCATCCAATCATCTGAAAATCAAAGTTAGTCCGATAGCAGATTGCATATCTGGAAATGCCAGATGGATAGCCACAATAGACATCCAGATGGCCACTAAAACACATTTACCGTGTTTCAAACAGCACACCTATGTTCCCTGCTGCTGTGGGTTCTGTGATTTCCAGTCATTTCTTGCCTTTCTCTGTCTTCTTCTTTTTTTTTTTTTTTTCTTGTAACTACTATGTCTTGTGATCCCATATTCAGTAATGACTTTGCATAGCCACAATTATTAGAAATGTGTGTGATCTCCAGTGTTTAATATGCATTTAAGAGCCCTGAAGACAATGTAGAAAAAAAAAAAAAAAAATCAGTCTTTATAACTTGGTTTCCCCACTACTGAACGAACAAAAAAAAAAAAAAAAAAATTATTAGTATCTTGACAGGTGGGGACGGATTTGCAATCTAACATCAAAGAATAGATTAAGCATACTTCCCTCTCAAATTACATTCACATATTTCAAATATGTATGAGGAACATTATGCCTTATTTTTATTTTTTTTACGCTGACCTCATTGCCTCACACCCAATCTCATTTGGCCTAAGAAGTGAAATTGAGTTGTTGAATGAATCAGCCTCATGCCAAATCTATCTTCAAAGCATCTTGGAGGGTCCATCTTGAATTATGGCATCTCAATACCAAACAAGACTTCAGAAATTCCAGAATATAAATGTATATTATTATTTACTATTTAAAGTAATAATAATAATAATAATAATAAATACAAAAATAAAGACTTTTATTAAAGGATGGGAGTATTATTATTTCTGTATAGTCTGAACTACAGAATGGACCCTTTTCACAGTTCTGGGTTTCTCAGCAGTGGAAATTATCATAGTTGGGGTAACTTGAAGAGCATTGAACATGAGAGTACCAAAAATATATATTTTTTGCATTCCATTTGTTCAAATACCAAAATAAAAAAACTCCATGATAGTGTTTTCGTGACTTTCAATGAAAGGGGAAACAAATGAGAGAGATAATGGCAGTCAGAAGAGAGAACGATGTCAAATTTACCGTCCCTCCTATAGACGCTGCATTACAAACACACTTGCGTGCGTTGTTTTTTGTTTTGTTTTTTTTTTTTTGTTTTTTTTTTGTTTTTTTTTCAAAGGTGAATATGATACAAGAAATGTGGTTATAATGTTTCATGTACATACATACATAAAAAAATAATAAAAAAAAATAATAATTATAATAATAATATATATATATAATAATAATAATAATATACGGTGCTGATGACCATTAAACGCGTCTTTACAGTATTGTGAAAAGGGTCCATTACACAACATAAGCATGCAGGTAAAGTTTTAGTTGTTGGTTAGAGGTCAATCAACATCTTTGAGCACATGTGGACTCAGGTAAAGATGGATAGAGACCCCAGAGACCTGGAAACCTCTTAGCTGGATGTTCCTGACAGCACAGTCCTCTCATGTAACCTTGTTCTCTCATCTGCACTCAAGCGAGCCTCCATGGCTGAAGAGTTTTAATGACCCATGCCACTTCAGAGGCCACACGGCCCGCTATAGGCTGGAGATCAAAAAGCCAGGGTTTACCTGTTTCTGCCCCTCTCTCCTTTGTTGTGGGATGGAAATTTAGACAGATTTCAGAACTAGATCAAAGCATCACTGTCTGCTCATTTACTTTGGTTGAATTTGGAGTGTACAAGGGTGAACAGCATTATAAATGGAGCTCAAAGGCAACTGCTGAGAAGTTAAATCCCTGCGCTCCTGAAACAGAATCAAACATGTATGCAGGGCAGATTTATTTGAGACATGTACAGGATTTTTCATGTGTGCCCCCAGTTAATACCTGTAGTACTTTTTCAATTTTAAACAGAAATGTTTTTAACCAATGTTAAAAAGTTTGGGGTGTGTATGAGTTTTTATTTATTTAGATTAAAAAAGAAAAGAAAAACAGTATTTAAGTATGGGTTAAGTGGCAGGAGTCGGGTCGACAGTGTAATTACTGATGTAACACATTTATGTACACATAGGGGTGCTAAGAGTTGCGGTATCAAATGATTAATATAAATGTAAATAGGACACCGCAGTTAGTGACATTATAAAGTGGAAACATTTTAACAAAAACAATTTTTTTAAAGATGTGTTTATTGTCACTTTTAATGAATTTAATTTATTCCTGCCGAATAAAAGTATCATTTAAAATAAAATAAAATAAAATAAAATAAAATAAAATAAAATAAAATAAAATAAAATAAAATAAAATAAAATACAAATACAAATAAATGCTTTTGAATGGTATTGTGTATCATGCTAATATGTGACCCTAGAACACAAAACCAGTCTTAAGTCACTGGGGTATGTTTGTAGCAATAGCCAAAAATACATTGTATGGGTCAAAATTAATGATTATTCTTTAATTCCAAAAAATAATTCGGATATTAAGTTGAAATCATGTTCCATGAAGGCATTTTGCACATTTCTTACCCTAAATATATAAAATATTGTTTCTATCCTAGAAAACCATACATCAATGGAAAGCGCATTTATTCAGCTTTCAGATGATGTATACATCTCAATTTTGAAAAAGTGACACTTAACACTGGTTTTGTGGTACAGGGACACATATTTGTTTGATAGGATGGAACATTTTGGAAAAACACCTTTATTCAACTATGTACAATAATAGCATGTTTATTATGTTAAATATAATTTAAATTTAATTACACAAACTAATGTAATTATCACTATATAGCTATGCACAATTTATTAAGTTTTAGTATTTGTGGCGCAACCTTGACTGAGCTCAAATGTTAAATGTTCTTAGAACTTGATAAATAAACACAAACACAAATGCATTTTCTTTGAGCTTTTTTAGGCACATGTAGCTAATGATTTAGAGATTGTTAAGTATTAAAGCTTTTGTTGTTGGACCAGAGCTTTTGGGGAGCTACGATCATTACTCTTGACTTTGTTCAGGTTACGTTTTATTGTTTGTGTATCTTCAGGCGATATTTTGTAGTTTCTATTTTGAAATCTATAAAGGCCACAAAGCAGCATGAGCAAGCTGTTAATATTTTCTGATCTGTAGCAGATAGTATTTTTTTTTTACTTAGCTTTAAGCCATATTTTTAAGGGGTGAAAATGTATTAGTGTTCCAGACATCGGTAGCTCCTAATCAGACGACACACACACACACCAGTCCTCTAGTGTTAAATCCCCAAAAAGTGGCGAGGAAACTCATTAGCACTGGACTTCTGTAATTGATAAGTTTACATCAGAAAGATAGCGCAGTGTGGACTTCATTAGCTTTAGGACCAGAGGAAGACTTTCTCTTTCGGGTATCACTTCTGGTTTCACAGAAAGCTTTATCGAGGGACTCTTGTAAAGAACAATAAAGAAAAAAAAAGAGAGAAATAGAAATAGAGACCTTTGTGTTTCTAAATAGCTTTGCTAAACCATGTATACCTTTTATTCTGTTTGGTCGCTGTTGTTTTTATTTCTCCTCAGAAAGTGCTGTGATGCTTCTGACTGTACATTTTTACAAACATGGATGTGTGTTGTATGTTATGATTATTATTATTTTATTTTTATGTTTTAGTTTAAGTTTACTGACTCCTAGAAATTAAAAAATTAAAAGCTAGCTGGGCACTGAGCAGTAAGAAAAATAATGTGTTATTATATTGAAATTAATTTTCATTGACATTTCTTTGACTGGTCTTAACTATTCTTGTCACTGGGGTATATTTGTAGCAGTAGCCAAAAATACATTGTATGGGTCAAAAGTATTTATTTTTGTTTTGTGCCAAAAATCATTAGCATATTAAGTAAATATCATGTTCCATTAAGATATTTTGTAAATTTCCTACCATAATATATATCTATATATATATCTATATATATATATATCTATATATATCTATCTATATATATATATATATATATATATATATATATATATATATATATAGATATATAGATATATAGATATATATATATATATATATATATATATATATATATATATATATATATAGATATAGATATAGATATATATAAACTTATTTTTTTTTTTTATAAGTAATATACATATAACTTAATTTGGTCAATTTTAAATGCTATTTTCTCAATATTTCGAATTTTTTGTTCCCTTAAATTAAATTTGTTTAAATAGTTGTGTCTCGGCCAAATAATATCCTATCATAAGAAACCATACATAAATGGAAAGCACATTTATTAATCTTTAAGATGATGTATAATTGTAAATTTCGAAAATTGGATCCTTATGTCTGGTTTTGTGGTCCATGGTCAAATATGTATCCTACATTATATGCTAGTTAATTATAGATAGAAATCTATCATATATGTTGTTATATGTAAATATTGTTTTTCATTAAGTGCTGTGCTGTGCTGTCACTGTCACAAAATATTATAATCAAGAAGTGTGTGTGCGTGTGTGTGTGTGTGTGTGTGTGTGTGTGTGTGTGTGTGTGTGTGTGTGTGTGTGTATATATATATATATATATATATATATATATATATATATATATATATATATATATATATATATATATATATATATATATATATATATACACACTTTTTTAAGTTCAAGTTTACTTGAAAGCTAGGTTAGCACAGAGCAGTTAAAATATAACATATATTATTATATTACATATAAATTATTTTCATTGACTCATCAAAGTCAGATTTTCATTATGACATGAATAACAGCTGTATCCATGGTGACAAGGACTAAAGGAAATATCAAAGATGGCGCTTTATCACCAGAACGTTGTGCTGCAGTGTGAGCGTAAAGTATAGAGCGGATGTTGATTTTTATTTTTCACGATCCAAGCATGATGGCTCAAGTTTGGTTTTTGGGTGATGGTTCAGCTTTTAGGTGGGGAGGCTCACAGTTTGAGTTTTTAAGACTGCAAACTATCTCCTTCCCTCGGTATTCTAATGACCTGAGGCGTCTTTCATCTACATCTTTACAGTCACTGAGATCTCAGCCAACTGCTCATCAATTTGTCTTATCTCTCTCTTCCTGCTTCCATTCCTTGCCGGTGCTCAGTAGGTGGAATAAATTACCACCAGTCAACATAATCTACGAAATAACCAAGTCTCTCACACACAAACATCCACTTCCCTTTGGTGCCACTGAATGATAACAGAGGGAGAAAAAGGATGTGACTGAGATAGAGATCCAAACTGAACATTTGCAGTGAAACTTCCAGGCCAATTTATTTCCCTCTCACTCTTACTAGGAATGACACCTTGTAATTCCTGGCAGATAATTGCTAGCGGGACCCTACCTGTAATGTTATTCTTCACAGGAAATGAATGACACTCTCAGTCCTGATGTTTCAACTTAACGACAGCTAAATTGGCCGTAACCAGTGGAGTTCAGACGTTCGGATATAGCCGTGTGTTACCAGGGGAAATCTGGGAAAGTAATTAGGAGCTTAATAACCAAATGGATGTATTACTCAGAAAAGTGGCTGCTCGTATAATTTGTTTTCAGCCGAGACATTTTCAAACTGTAGTTATTATGTGGAAATAGACAGTAGATGATACTGTGGTAAATTCCCTAATCTCACAAGCAGTGAAAAGTATGGAACACTGCACGGAAAATCAACACTAAAACAAGACAGATCTGACTAAATAAAAACAGCACATAAATACAATTATCGTAGCAATAATTATTCTGTACTTGGGGCACATTTGATCGTCATAGTATGTGTGTGTGTGTGTGCTCTTGTTTTTGTGACATATCAGGACACAGCTCTTTATAATGACATGACACAGGTATTACAAGGAGAGGTGACTTATGAGGACATAACCCATGTCCCCATTTTTCAAAACGCTTATAAATCATACAGAATGAGTTTTTTTGAGAAAGTAAAAACGCACAAAGTTTCCTGCGAGAGTTAGGGTTAGGGGTAGGGTTGGAGAATGGCGATAGAATATACAGTTTATAAAACCAGTATAAAAACCATCACGCCTATGAGACGTCCCCACTTTTCACAAAAACAAACGTGTGTGCGCGCGTGTGTGTGTGGGTGTTTGTGTTTCAACAGAGCCCTTGTTTGCTTTAAACAGCTCATCTAGTGTACTTTTAAGATGGATTACAGTTGTGTGTTAGGGCTGATTTCCTCCTCCTTTGTGACTCCAGGGCTCCAGTCTGGTTATGAAATAGAGAGAAACGCTCTCACACACATGACTGTGTCTGCAGAAGCCTCGCTCACTGCGCTCAATGCAGATGCGCTGCTTTAACAAACAGAAGGGCTGGTAATTTGCAGTGGAAATAAATGCAAGAACAGGTTGTGTGTATAAATGAGAGCTCTCTTTAGTCTCCAGATACTGCTCTTGCCGTTAGCGCTATAAACACTGATGGTGTCAGTGAAGCAAGGCAGTCATTAAAATGTTCAAAATAAGGGTGAAGGTTAAGTGGATGCCTGTGTTATCTCAGTCACTGAATTTTAATTCTCCGCTCAAAATTATAGACCAGCCAATTAAACGTGCAATTGAGGACAAACATTATAAAGGCTTGAGCTTTGGGGTGCTCATTTAAATAACTGCTGGCTATTGAGATCATCTCTCCTTGGAATTATTTCAAATTTTATTTCATTTTTTTCTTGACACATGAACAGGAGAAGATGTGGTTTGTTAATGTCATCAGCATTATTGCGTTTGTGTAGTTTGTGTCTGTGTGTGAGAGGGAACCCGACAAGATATTTGTGATATGGCTAGTGGACAACTTGACATGCTTGTAATTAAAATGTAATGAATAGAATATGCTATAATTTAATATTGTTGTAATTATTTTTACAAGACATTTCACCACAGAATATGCTGAAGATTTCTTATTAATTATTATTTATAGCAGTTGTCTCCGTGGCTATGCTGTCATTTGTGAATTGCAATGGTAAACAAGTTCTAAGTCTGTTTTCTGTCAGTTACACACTGCTTTCAACTTCAGCCTGCTGTCACCCATGGGACTGCCGTTAGCAGTAGTGAGATATTGTCAACAAAAATTTAACATAACAAAATAAGACTTATTACTACTATAATTCTTTAGTAGACACATGAACTATTTTAGACAGTCAGACATAGTTAGGAGAATTTTTATGTGTAATAGTTTGTAATAATAATGATTAGAAAAAAAAGTATGTATATATAAATGTGTGTGTGTGTGTGTGTGTGTGTGTGTATACATACACATATTTATTTATGTCTTTATTTATTATATGTATTATATTTATTCTCTATGTTAGTTTTTTATATATATAAATGCGTGTTGACTTGATCAAATGTGAAAGCAAACACATATATATTTTACAAACATTAAAATAATATTTTAAACATTTTTTTGAACGTTTATAATAATATAAACCATTATTAATAATTGAAGAACAATAATAATTGTTAACTACTGAGCACCAAATCGGTATATTAGAATGATTTCTGAAGGATCATGTGACACTGAAGACTGGAGTTATGATGCTGAAAATCAAGCTTTGCTGTCACAGGAATGAATTACATTATCACTGTCTTAAAACTTTTAAATTCAATAATTTAAATTATTTTAAATTGTATTATATTTCACAATATTTCAGTTTTTTACTGTACTTTTTATCAGATAATTGCAGTTTTGGTGAGCAAACAAGACTGTGGATTGGTCATTTTAAATTAAAATTTCAATTTTATTTTTTGTCCCAGTGTGACAGTATCATGAGAGATCTCAGTTGGCCAGCCATTGGTGAAAATGGAGAATTACAGGAAAGCAGCCAAGGCAGAGGAGCATGAGGGCTATTACTCAAAGTTTTAAATCCTTCCAATAACTGTAACTGCATATTCACAAATCTGTCATAATCAAGAGAATACAAGAGAGCAAAACAAACATTTATAGGATAATCTCTCACTAAGAGGCTTAAAAAAAAAAAAAAAAAAAATATTGCACTAGAGTTATTTGAAAGGAAAGAAAACTACATACCCATTAAGGCACTTAAAGTGAGGTCAAAAGTGAGAAATTGTTTGATTATTCATGAATTTGATTTTGTTGGCTGTATAGTTTGAAATTATGCACATCTCATTTGTTTCTTTTATCTGTTTTTTTTTTTTTTTTTTTTTTTTTTTTTTTTGCATTGCGTAGGGTGAAAGTGCCGATACAGTAACTTTGATCACACAATGTAAAACTCTCATCTTCAAAAACAAAGCTTGAATTAGTGACAGAAAAACAGTGAGCCGTTAGAAGGGAATATTTCATCACATCAGAACTGGGGAAAAAAGCAACAACAGCACAAAAACACAACAACAACAACAACAACAAAAAAAAAAAACACAACAACACACACAACATGGGAGGATTAAGCGCCACTGTGAACGAATTAAAGAAGGAGCTCTCAGCATTCAGCATTCAGACTGGTTACCAGTGGGGCTCGTTCCACTTTAATCTTGGTTTCTCTTTTTTAAAAGTGACTGTCCATCTGTCAAAGGAGAGTGCCTTCAATTGTAGAGTGAACTAATGACACTTTTTTGGTGCTTCTAAGGGCTTAGGATTTCTACTTTTGATGAACACTGGTAAACAATAATAATAACTGATAATAACTGATAAACAGATCCTCTTGCTGTTTCAGCACACGTGGGAGTCAAATGTTTCAAGGTTGAAATCATCGCCCTAACTGTTTCCCAACGCTAAACGGCATGGGCTGTTGATATGTACTGCATAACTTTATATTCATGCATTAATTATAAAATCCCCTGTTCAAAAAAATTATATATATATATATATATATATATATATATATATATATATATATATATATTTGCCACTCTCGCACATAGCATATATTCCTGTTACCAAAACCGTTTTTCTCAGGAACCCCAGCATTTTGGGTTGGAAGTGATTTGCTAATAAATTAACATATTTATAATATAGAAATTTGAAGCATACAATAGATGAATGAGAAATCTTGCTAATAGTTTTGCTTAAGGCTTAAGTTTATTTTTAGTTATACCCTTGGTTAGTAATCCTGTGTTTCGGATTGGAGATTTCAGCCTAAATATATTGTGAATAAAGGTTGGCAATCTTCTCCGCTTATTTATGAGGTTACATTGATAATTGCTCATCCATCTATGGAAACATTGCCAAATATAACACATCTTAAGCACATAAAGCAACACAAACAGTTTATCTTCATCACTACTCATTTGTTTTCAAATGGTTTCCTCAGACATTGGTGCTAAATACAGAGTTACACAGAATACAATGTTTTTATGACTGTAAAAAGTGTGTACAGTTTTCAGAGAGGCAAGCATTGAGGCAGTTTCATCAGTTGTGTGTTGCTAAACAAGTTGTTTTCTAAAGGCCCATTCACATCACACCGACAGACGCAGACTAACACTGATAGCCGCCCGAGTACAGTATGCCTCTCTCAGACATTTCAAGACCCGAAAAACAGTCAACAAAAACAAACACCAACCAATGCCAACAGACGGCAGCAGGGCTAACAACACACTGATCTGACCAAACCTGATAAACCTATCACTGTTTGTCGCCGTCTGCTGATGCAGTGTGAATTGGCTTGGACAATCTAGTACTTTTTATTTTATTTTTAATTTTTATTTTATTTTTTTCAATTAGAGCCAGCAAAAGTTCTGTTCTTCACAACTGCCGAACATAGCCTACCATTAAAACGTGGCTTTGCGAGGGGGTAAAAAAAAAAAAAAAAAAAAAAAAAAAAAACAATGTTAGTGTTTTGTTAGTAGAGTAATTTACAGATAAAATTATTTTAAAAATAACAATAATAAAAAAAAAAAAATACTAAAAAATACTATCACATAACTCGAGCTCCATGGCATGTTTTTTGTTTGTTACCTTGGGTTACTAAATATCACCCTGACATTTTCACTAGTCTTCAATCCTAGGGTATTTTGTGATGTTGTCTCTTGAACATGTCATATAATGATAGGATAGCATTACTGGAGCAGATCTCAGATGTCATTCTAACTATGGCCAATAAAACCAAGTACATTATTCCATAATGTACTACTTCCTTGAGTGTGAAACTGATATGTTCCCTGCTGGAATGCAATATTTGGCCAGGGAAAACATTATTTTAGCTAGCCATGTAAATATGCCCACAAAGTAGCAGTAATTAGTTAGACGTCTGCGGATAGAATTTATCTGGAAATACTGCAAATGTAATTGAAGTATTACAATGTGTGATGCAATTGGATTATATTATTTACAGTAAATCACCATTTTGGTCAAGTGCAAGGAACCTAAATCGTCTGCTATAGAACTGATATATCTAGCCATTTAGATGCAGTATAGAAAATCTTTACTAAACAGTAACAATAGAACACTGTATTCAGAATTTTACTATGAATAACTGCTGACTATGTAATTTTATGTTGTAACCCACAAACTGTTGTAGAAAAAAAACAACACTATTTTGGTGACCTTGGGTTAGAATTTTGTAACTTATTTTTAATTATTATTCTCCCAGCAAAGTGTTACAGAGCAGACCTGGTTGTATCTAGAAAATAAAGCATGGTGATACAGACACAACTACTGTACAATATCTGTGAAATATATCATTTAAAAAATCTACCACTATTACTCTATAATTCATGATCACAATGCATGTTCATAAGGATACATACATTCAATCAAATGATTGCAATCCATTTTACAGCTACCACCACAGTTGTGTTGAGAATACTGGTAAATTACTTTTAATGCTTAGTTTGCCTTAAAATTGTATGTTTGATAACGCAGGTCTTGGAAACATAACTAAATATGGTCAAATCAATGTGTAAAAAAAAATAAATAATAATGTTTCATAACTAATTCCCTTCACTTAACACTAGAACTACCAAGGCAGTCATTTTGACCTTTTTAAAGATTTGCAATGTAATAACTTTGTTGAAATAAAACCCATATAACTACAGTTCCATGACTTTCTTAAATTAATGTAAATTTTATTTTAACATTGTTATTTTATTAAAATTACAAAACACAAAAGAGTTCTGAGTATTTCTACCTTGAATGGCCATAGCGGTCAATTTGACCGCACATATTACAGGCGTTGTATCTCCTCAGCGCTTTTTCCCACCGTTAAAGATGTGCGTAGCTGTTGCCTAGCAACCTTTCTCTGGCAGTTTTGTATGCTTTTGCTAAGCTAAAACTTAGCTTTACCGTCAAAATGGCAACAAGAAAGAAAATGACTGTCACTGAGGTTTTATCCTTGCTTGAGAACATTGATGATGCAGAGTCTGATGGAGGAGCAGAGAGCGATGTCTCTTGGTCTCTTGACAGTTCGTCTGACACTGATTCTGAGAGTGATTCAGAGTTTATTATCTGTCCTAATATAACAGAACTATTTATTCATTCTAGATTTCATTAGAGGCTGCATAAAATTGTTTCCGATTCGTGTGGTCCAAACATTTCCGATAATGCTAAAGCATTGAAAACTCCAAAAGCCAAAATGTATTGAATAAAGACAGAAGTAATCATTTCCAAAATTCACAATATGTTTTTATCTAACGAAATATTCTGCTTCATTTGATATTTGTTGACATTTTGACTTTCAAAAACAACATTTTAACTGCGGTGAAAAACTTTGATCTCCAGCTTGCCGGATGCAAATTGTGGAAAGCAAATTGCGGCATGCACTTTTGTGGGAGGTCTAATAGCTCTTACACAATAATATCACGAACATATTATATTATGTATGCTTAAATTACCCCACATTTTTCTTAAAATATGACCATAGAAGCTTTGAAGTAAATATAACATGACAAAAATGACATTCACTGCTGTCTGGTATGAACAGTCAAAATGACCGCTATTGGCAGTTCTAGTAGTTATAGAATTCCGGTAGTGCTAGTGTTAACAGGAATGAAATAGAAATGTCACATTATTTTCTAGTGTGGCCACAATATTTATGAAGCTAGCAAACTATGTCCCTGTTTAAACTCATCCAGAAGGTCACCTCATTCAAAACATCATAAGGAGCTGTAATGTTATGTATTGAACAATTTAAATATGTAACAGTTTTGTTACAAAGTCAGTAAGGGAGCTGAGATTGCCAACAATGACTTTAAGCATAATTAATACTACTACTACTACTACTACTAATAATAATAATAATAAACGTAACCCAAGCTGTTCAATTTTTTTAATGCTAAAAAAATAACAAAATTAATGGGGCAATTTGAATGTTATCCCACTGAAATTGAACCTAGTTTGAATGTAAATATTTTGAGAATCACCAAGGTGTTGCCCCCTTTGACAGTGAATGTTTCCCTTGCAGGATTAAAGAAATTTGTAAAGCTACCATCTGCTGTCAGAAATGTCAGGCCCGTTCAGAATCAAACATGAGAAGCTCTCAGTCCTGCATCCCTCTCAGCACTCACAGCATCCTAAAGGGCCTCTTCAGGTTTGCCATAAAGGCCACTTCAAGGTCAATGGACATGCATTGTGCATAAAAGAGCCTTAGAGGTGGTGATAAAAGCTGATGTTAGAGAGACAATCGCCACACCAAAGCGTACAGTACATTTGGAGACATTTTGTCCCCTTGCAATTATAAGGTTCTATCTGACATTTTTGTTAAAATTGAGTTATTCCCATATTGTTATTCTTTGACAACCTATATTTACATTGTGTTTTTTTTTTTATGTTGTATAAATTATGGGATTTTTATTTAAAAAAAAAAAAACAATAAGGTTCTATCCACAAAGTCGAATGCAATGCAAAAAATAAATAAATAAATAAATAAAATAAAACCATGCGGAATGCAGATAGAACCTTATAATTCAAGGGGACGATTTAGCACATGGACTGATTTGTATAGCTCTTAGGGTACAGTACTAAAGAAAAGATACACACATTGCACCAAGAAGTCAAGGGTTTGTTTATTTAGCATGGTAGAGTTAGTCCCTGTTGGAAGGTTGGAAGGTGCTGTTACTATATCACCTGGCTATAAAAAAAAAAAAAAAAAAAAAAAAATCATGGCCATTATCTGTGTATTATGACAATTATTTCAATGTCAATTTAATTTTACAGCTTTTTCCAGGTACTATAGACCTCCTTTAATTGCACATAGAACACACACACACACACATAGACACACACACACACACAAACACACACACACACACACACACACACACACACACACACACACACACATATATATATATATATATATATATATATATATATATATATATATATATATATATATATATATATATATATATATATATATATATATATATACATATTATATGTATATTTTATTTGACATGGAAAATATGTTCATATGAAAACACATCATAACTATGCGCTCTTTAAGAATTACATAAAAAGAATATCCACTAATGGAATTACTCCGAACACAATAAAAACATCAGCAACTAAACTACTAGAGCAGTTTCTGACACATTTTCAAAGCTTAAAACTACAAGCATGGAGCATGGAACGTTAGCTTAGCAAATATGGCATGCCCTCAAAAGGCCTCGGTCGCACAAACACGCAGTTTTCTGATCGAAACAAAAACGCTAGAATTATTTGATCCATTGTGTTCAATAAAATAGTGTCTAACCTCGGTGGTCGTTGGTGTTTGAAAAGGATTATTGGTGTAATGTCAAAATAAGATATGTCAGACAGATGGCCAACTCCAGTGACATTTTAATTTTGCATTAAGACTGTTCTTATCCTCAGAAGCCCTTATTTCATTGATTCCTAAACACAAAGCGAGACCTTTAATTAAATTACATGATTGTCATCTGTAACTTTGTGCTGTGTCTATGAGCATACACGGTCAGCACATTCATTAATTTTGTCTGCGGCAAAGGCTCTTATATCTGTAAGTCAATATGCTTTATTCAAAAGCAGAGTCAGATATGAGAAAGCGATGTTTGGTGGATTAGGAGATGTGTCAGACTAATCCGTGGATTTCAGCTGGCATTGAAAATATTAAGAAAATGCTCCCGGTGGGGTGAGCTGGAGTCACATTCACATCCCCAGTGAATACATGGAAGAAAACGCTCTCGGTGGGGTGAGGAGGCAAACAATAGAACTGGGCCAACAACTGCTTGTGCATGAAATCAGAACTATGGACCATGGCCAGCATTATGTCCAAATGCAGCATAATAGGCAGCATATAATTCTGGAGATTGATAAGCAGTGGGGAAAATAAGGCACAGGGTTCTGGCACCCAGAGTGATATTGGGGGGCGAGGTGGCTAAAAAGGTCACAGAGACATCTGGATCAAAAATCTGTTTCCTTCCTCCAACCTGTCCAACCTTTAGCCCCAGAGAGGGAGCACCAGGACCGCTCATCTGCTTCTATATGTGACTGGTAACTACATTCCCTAGAAAAACAACATCCTGCTATGCCTGGCAATATTGTCCTGAGTTCAAAGGTGTTGTTCAAAGGGAGGGCTGTTCTGGGTCACTCAGCCTTGACCGCAATCCCACCTGCCATTTGTGATTAAATGTATGGGACATGACAGGTCCACTCTGGAGTTCTGCTTGATGACCCCATTACTGAAGGCTTTGACTTCCATCTGCCAGGTTCTTCTGATGTGCTCTTCCTAAAGGTTCCTTCCATACTGTCTGAGCACACAGACAGTTAGTACGAGAACTTTATTGGCCATTCATGACATGTACGTTTTGTTAGAAAATTTGCTCTTTCATAGAGACATCGATCAAGTATACAAATGACAAGGGTTCTCTGCTGTTTATATTCCCATAACAATTTTATTTTATATATATTTTTTTTTTTTTTTGGTTCAGCTTTTCATTTATTTATTTATTTTGTTAAATCAATTAATTAATATTAATTAATGAAACAAACTTAAATGTGTTAACTATTTTTTTTTTTTTTTTTTTTTTTTTTAGGGGATAGTTCACAAAAAAAAAAAAAAGTCAAATTCTGACTTTATTATTATTTTTTACCAAAAGTTTTTGGTTTTCCAACATTCTTCAATATATTATTTACTACTGTGGAAAGTCAGTCATATCATTTTTCATTTTCATAAAAATAAATATAGCTAGTATTTTTTGAGGGTTTGTTTGGTTTTGACACAGAGGGGCTGAACAAAGGTGCATCACTCACTCTTCACAGATCAAGCTTTATTAATACAACAAAATGATGTTTCTGCTGTCCAAAGCCTTCATCAGAAAATAAGAGGAACAATCTCACACGGTTTTGTACAGTCTGATAAACACCAACACGTGTGCAACTCCATTAATTGTACTGATTGAGAGGTAGTTTCCCAATAAGATAAAGAAAAATGAAAAAGAAAATGAAGTTCAATGGATCAAACTTATAAATAAATAAAAAGGAATACAATAAATGAATATACAAGCTTAGAATACGTGTCCATATACAGAGAAAGTACTTTCCTCAAAATAAACTATAATACATTTCCTGATTCAAACCTTTGTGAAACAAAGATACAAAAGATTTTTATGGATTTGAATAGTTTGAATACCCCCTCCCTGACCTGCTGAATTTATTTGTTTGATGCCAAAGTAAAAAAAAAAAAAAAAAGGTTTTGACACAGAAAATAAACTGCAAATAATCCATAGCTGAAATATGGCAATATTATGATGAAGGAGATGTATAGACTGCTTATGTAAGTGTTAAAAAAATGGTGCTAAAACTATTAGGGAAGATTGTTAAATTGGTTGAAATTAATAATACATCACACGTGAATAATTAATTAAAATTCATATTGCACACATGTGTTAAGTGGTGTGACTTTGGAGTGTAATAAAAACCTTTAATTTCTGTATTTCTCCCCTGTTAAATCTACAGACTTCAACAGTGTTCCAACCTCTGACAACCACACATAATAGAAAAGCACAGCAACACATTTTGACATGCAGCGCATCTGTTTAAATCTTTCATTTTCAGTTGTCTTAATGTTTGTTCCACCAGTGGTATTCGGCAAAGAGTGAGAATAGCAGTTCGTCTTTGTATTATTGGTGTTACCCTGTCATTTAACTCAGTGAGCCCCTCTTTATGTAAACTAGTCCATGACGAGAATGCTACAAATTTAACGGTGGCAAAAACAGAGTAGTATAATGGACTCTAAACATTTTAAAAGGGGATCACAAGGGAGAGGATAATATTGAGTATTTTATGTCAGAAATCTTCCCTCTGGTATCAAGTCATAATTGCTTTAGATAATAGGGATTCAATCATGTTATGTTCCATTTAGGTCTTGGGAGAATTGTTGGAAAAGTACTATATGTCTTAATCTAATTAAGGTGCGAGTCAGACCCGGAGGTACAGTAGATGAGGGAAATCGAGGCAAAGTGGGAAAGTGTAAAAGAGAGCAGACTGCTTAGAGAGACGGGTTCTAGATGACAGTGGTAAGAAGCCAAAACTGCTTTCTCTCGTATACCAGTAATCCAGTTTACTTTGGCAAATTCATGACATTTACATACTATCGCATGAATATAGTATAGAAAAGAACAAAGGACATATCAGGAGCTTTATTCACTCTGATTTGCACTGAATGTGTTTTTGTTTCGTACAGAGATATAAGAACATTATTGAGTTGAATGCTGTAGATGTGTATTTCTGTCTAAGGAGTTAGTCCATCTTATGGCTTTCCCAGAGTGATTTCTTCACCAACAGAACACATACAATAAGTTTAAGTTATGGCCTTTTATCATCCTATTGAGACGACTGTCACCAAAACCCAGTTTACATCCTGATGTATGTATATGAAGCTTCAGTTTGTGATGACAGCGATCACAGGAAGGAAATCATCTTGTAACAAAAGAATGGCAGAACTTCAAAACAGATTGTGACTGACAGCATGCTTGAATACGTATCAATGGCAGATACATTTCTCTACAGGATTTCGGAGATGCTAGTTATGTCTCAGAAAAGGTTTTTGCTTTTCGGAGAACTGAGACTATTTTGATAGACAAATATTTATTTATTTATTACCTCCCACAATGGCCTTCACTAACCTTGTTTTGCCCATAGCTAAAAAAGTAAATGTGCTGCGTTATCAAGTCTCAGCAGTGCACAAGTCAGGTTTTGGACTGCGGGTACTGAGCCAAATTTCTTGAATTTAAAACTTTCCCATTTCTAGTTTGTGTGTGGAATGTAATTTCTGTCTTTATTTGTGGACTGACGTATAGCACTAGATTATTCCCATGTACATTATCACACGCTGACAGATTGAAGTCACAGAACAAAGCAGTCGCACCACAGGAGGTTAACACACAGCTTTGCTCCTGTCCTCTAACAGAAATGCTCAATACCCAGTGTGATCTCAATAGATCTCATTTATTTGTAAAGCATGGTTCACACATGGATATTTTATTTGTATAGAGTCTGAAGACTATCTATTTATCTATCTATCTATCTATCTATCTATCTATCTATCTATCTATCTATCTATCTATCTATCTATCTATCTATCTATCTATCTATCTATCCGTCCGTCCGTCCGTCCGTCCGTCCGTCCGTCTGTTCGTCTGTATGGTTAGGTTTAAGCATGGCTTTCATACACACACACACACATGCATGCACGCACGCACACACACATAGTAAACACTAGTAAATTATACTTATAAGCACATTCATAAATTAAATATCTTAATGATAAAACTGGGCATACATACTGTAAATGCTATTATGTTTTAAATGTTATCTATACATTTCATATAGCATGTTTTGCATAATCAAATGTACAAAAGTGTACATAAATGTTACATGCAAAGACCTATGAATATTAATAAGACCAGGCTGCAATAACATGACCTTCTACAATTTGAACGATTTTGCGTGGGTCTCAGAGTAATTGAGTAATTGATCCAGACTTCCCGGTAAAGCTAAAATGGTAAAAAAGGTATTTAGATAAAACCCTATAAATCAAATCTTTTAAAAAATATATTTGTTTCACGTGTCCGGTTTAATGGGTACAGCTACACACAGATCATCATTGAACTGCATCTATTGTGCCGCAGATTTTCAAATAAGGATTGGACTTTGCATTTGCAGTTTTTGTGTTTGATATGCAACCAAAAGTCTTTAGTGCAAGTCTTTAGTTAGCTAAGAAAATTATGTAACAAGCAAATATTTAGAACTATAAAGTGCCTAAAAAAGTCACTTAGGTCCTTATTTAATCTTGGCTGTCCACATTATTTTAGCACGTTATTCTAACGCAAACAAAACAGTATAGCAAAAACTATTAAAATAGGTTAATATTGGGGACTATATGTGGGCATAGCATACTCAAGGGTTCTCAAGAGGAACAGAATAGACCAGTGGTTCCCAAACTGGGGTGCGTGCACCCCTAGTGGTGCGCAGACTGACCACCAGGGGTGCGCAAGAGAATGTTTGTAATGGCGGGGAAAAAGATCGCTCTTTATTATTTTTATGTATTTAACTGAGGTAAACTTTACATGGAAAGGTTTTATTAAGAAATAAAATTTCACATTTCACATTACACACTACATTACTGTATAAATTACAATTGATTTCATTTCATTTTACAAGCACGTTTGTGTCACAATAGCCCCGCCCTGTTCTTTTAGTTCATATTAGGTGCTAACTGATAATTCGTTCATTTTTTCACTTACTACATTCAACAGAATGGACACCTGGGGCCAGATTCACAAAAATCTTCTTAAGAAATAAATTAAAATATTAAAACGTTCTCAAATATATTCCTAAGAACATCTTAATTTTTTGCTTAAGAAGAAATTAACAGCCGTTAACTGAATAAATACATGTTGCTGCTAAACTCACTCCTGTAGATTACCCTAATAATCATAAGCACGCACCAGACTGTATATTTTTGTTGCGACTTTGAATGGCGCTCAGCTTCATGTTTTAATGCGGCCTGTTTTTGAACAGTTACTTTTAAAATAGCCTGTCTTAAGCTGAAGCAATATGTTTCATTAATTTTTGTGTCGTGTTTTTGCACTTTCATCTGAGTGAACGCTTCCGGTATTTTAGTCCGCGCTTCTACAGCAAATGCATCCTGCGCACTCATATGCACCGAATATTGCCAAAGATGATGTATTAATAAGCTAAAATTAACCCTGACTCGTTTCAGGGTTGCTAATGAGTTTTGAAGTCAGCAAAAAGCAGCGTCACACATAGGCTAATCATGAGCGATCATGTTTACATTAACAGTCATCGCTGTCCCTTCAGAAAACTTGTGCACATCTCTAGTCCTCCTATGTATTATATGTAGCTGTTGCTGTAATGTTCAAATATAACAATTAATTTCAAATAACCCAATAAATTAATTAAATAATTATTATTATTTGGATTTAAGAAAAGTCTGGGGCTGTCCTAAATTTAAGAAGATTATCTTCAACAATCTTAAGAAAAGATAAGAATATTCTTAAGATGAATTTTTTTGGGAATACAAAATATCCTTAAGTTTTTTCTAAAATTAAAAAATAAGAAGAAAATGGAAGTTGAGAAGAAATTTATTCTTAAGAATGTTTTGTGAATCCAGGTTAAAAAAGGGCACTTTAAAGAAATTAAATATTTATATGTATATATCATATATATTTTAATGTATATGATCTGTGTGCAAACATGCAGGCCCATCCATCTCACAAAAAAAGGAAGTGATCTTTTATTATTATTATTATTATTATGTTTTCTAATTTACAGTGAATATTTGTATTTAGTTATTGCAATTAAAAATGTGAAATCTAACCAGAGTAAGGTGTTGGGGGGGGGGGGGGGGGGGGGGGTGCTTGACAGGTGCCTAACACTAGAAAGGGGTGCATGCTGAAAAAAGTTTGGGAACCACTGGAATAGACTAACATAATATGTATGTGCTAAGATCAGGCAGGATCAATTAAAATAATACATACATAGAAATGGAATTACTACACCTAAATAAACCCTTGAATTACAAAGTTTTCCAGATTGAATATTCAGACGTTGAATATCAGTTGAAGAGGGTCGTTTTCTATACAGTATGTGCAGGCAATGGGAAAGCCTTATTGATGGAACTCACACTGGAGAGGAACGCTGGTGTCTGCAGTGCTGTGCTGTGGCTGCTCATTCCTCCTCTTTCTGACAGCATCATTACTGCCTCACCCATTTGAGGATAATGACTTTAAATGCTGGGCTCTTTATCCCTTTGTCACACACCTTACTAAATATGGAATCTCTTCTTGTTTTTTATTTTTTTTATTTTTTTTATTCTAGTCCTCATTTGAATTAAATGGAATTTTGGAAATTCATGGAAATTCATGGACATTTTTATGCATTTGCATTCCAGGTTACATATCAAAGGCAAATTTTGCAAATGATGCTTAAGTGGAAACAAAATAAATGCAGTTTATTGATTTATTTAAGTATTTTTATTAAAGTGTGATTAATGTACTTGTTATTGTCATTTCAGTTTTGAATCTGTAATAATACATATTTTCGTTGTTGCTGATTTATATTGGATGGAATATATTCAAGTCAACAAAAGTCTCAAAGAAATCAAATCGTTACCTAACAAGCAGTTGAAAAGTATAATAAAGAAATCATGCAGGCATGAAAGAAGACAGTAACCTTCAGTCAGTCAGTCTGGGAAAGAAATAAAGAAAGAAAGAAAGAAAGAAAGAAAGAAAGAAAGAAAGAAAGAAAGAAAGAAAGAAAGAAAGAGAAAGAGAAAGAGAAAGGGAAAGGGAAAGAGAAAGAGAACGAAAGAAAAAAAGAATAATTTAAAATGTTGTGGCTTTGTCTATGTTGTGACATTTCAGACTATGTCAGGATTTTTCCAATGATCCCCATTAGAGCAGTGCGTTGCTATTGTAGTGCTGACACATTAAACATTTTTAAATTGTATTGTGGTTTATGTTACTGTGGTTGATTTTTTAATATTTTTATCTTTCCAGAAAATGCATTGAGTCTGTCCCAAGGATGTTGATTACTGTTTGTTGAGGCTTCACAGTTTGCTGTTGTTTGTACCCAATTGTTGGTTCACTGATTTTGCAGTGTGTGCACTAAACCTACACATTTTACATGTGGTATTTTGGGCAACATCCTTGAACGGTCTGCGTCTCTGGTGATTATCCTTCTTGTTCAGATTTATTAACACTATTTATTACTTTAGTGTGACTTATTTTAATATACTGAGGGTATTTAGTGTAGTTTCTAAACTTGTTTTACCTTGATTACTGGAGTGACACCCCCGGATCTATTTTGTTAAATGTTACACATGGCAATTCTCTTTCTGGGCATATAGAACCAACTACCTCATATTAGTTTGACTTTTTGAAGTACAGACATATTTAACCCAAAAATTATATCATTATCTTACCCTCAAGTAGTTTTATACCATCCCCACCCCTCGACTATGGAAGTCAATGGCTACTGTCAACTATCTGGTTACCGACATTCTTCAAAATATTTTATTTTATTTTATGTTCAACTGAAGAAAGAAATTCATACAGGATTTGAACAATTACATCATGACAGATTTTTCATTTCTGGGTAAACTCTTCCTTTCACTAGAGCAAACAGATGCAAAGACATAAAATTACCACTGTCCTCATTTTATTTTGCATTTTATTATAGAAATGTCAGGATGTATATTTTGCTGCATGTGTTGCTCAATGCAGTTTCAGATTTTTTGGGGGGAATGGTAATTTAGGCCAAAGGCATCTAAACATCTAAGGTATTTATTATTATTTTTGCACCTATGTGTATCTCCCTCTAGCCAAACCCTGGGATGTAGCAATGTTGAACATCAAAAGATGCGTCCATATGTTATCCATATGATAAAAGCATATTAAAAATCTCAAAAGATGCCTTTGCACCAGAATTTGAAATAGATTTCTAGCTCTTATAGGCAGTTGTTAAACATATTTTTCATGCACATATTGATACCTATGCTAGTTTATACACAAAGACACAAGAAATGGGACACATACAAATTATTAAGGTCTAAAAAGTCCTCACATTAGTCTTTTTTTTTTTTCTTTTTTTAAAATGGGTAAACTATTTTTCATTATTAAGAAAGCGTGTGATTTGGTGGCAACAGTTATCTTCTGAGTAGCCTAAAATTGATCTTTATTCAAGTACTCTTCCTCAGAATCTGTTGGTTCACACAGTGTTTAAGTGCTTCCCTGAGCTGCAGCGCTGAGATGCAATCAGCTTCAAGTGGGCTCCGATGAACCCAGAAGACCTAGAACAGACATGTGATGATAACCTGACATGTGAGAGTGAGAGGCTTTCATTTGTTTTAACTCGAGTAGCATTGTGTAGTTTTGGTTATGTCATAATTTTATTTTTTGATTTTTTGGAGAAGACACGACAACAATGACTATTTCATTATATACCTAGCAAACCCTTTTGGTTATGGTTGGGGTTTGATGTCAGATTTGTTGTTCATGCTCTGATATACCAGTCATAAAACATGAAGACTTGAAAATGCACAACATGTCAGAGAAATGTTAATTTTGTTTCGACATCAAGAATTCTTGCTCGACGCGGTTCTCAACTTGTTAAGATCCTTGAAATCATAAAGGCTAAATATTGTCAAGAGAGAAATGCCAGTGTACTCTCCAAGAGATTTAACCTTTTTTTTCTTTTCTTTTTTTTTTTTTTTTTTTTTTGCGGAAAGGAGTCTTATGCTATAACAAAACCCTTTAATCAAGTCAATGAATGAGTCCACAGTCTATTTAAATGGTTTTTCCAACTATAAGGATCTGCACTGAATACACTAGTTTCCTTTCTTTTTCTTCAGCCACTTGTCAAGAATTAAGGGTTAATTTCTCCTGTTTCCAAGTGGTCTCTGAATAAACATACACATATGAACTGCACTTGTTATCCTACTAAAAGCAATAATTACAAACTATTCATATTTAATTAATAATGCTTTGAAACTTAAACTAAATGTAATATTTTTTTTGTACTATTTAAAAGATAATCCTCAGGCAGACTTCGAGGTGTTTATAGACACACACACACACACACACACACACACACACACACACAAGATATGTATATTTTAATTAAATTGTGCTTTTTTTCCCTTTTGTTTGGAAACAAGCTTATTTATGTTTGTTGTCAGACAACAGTTTGGCTAGATGCAAGCTAAAGGTAAATAAAAGATTGTCTCTCAGTGTTTATTAGAGTGGTATGGCAGGAAGACGAAGAGGCTGGCTAGGCCCTTTAATTTGAGCCTTTCGTCTGATTGCCAGCCCTCACTCCCATCTGGGTGCAGAACCTTTCCACTCTGATTAATGAAGCAGCAACACAAGCTTTTTCCTCCTTCGTATTATTTTGATAGCTTGCTGGCTATTTACTTGTCTAAAGTTCAGTTATACACATATAAAGCAATCCATCATTTAAATGAAACTTACTGCAGAGGCAAATTAAACATGTCAATTTAAATTAAGAAAGTTTGCAATCTCTTTAAAGAAAAAGGTGCCTGGCATCAACAAGTTTACTTAAAAGAAGGTGGTTTAATGCACAATTGACTGTGAAACCTAAAATCACCGGCCACTTGAAATGTATGCTAGGTTATTAGTGCCAACCAGTGCTGTTTCTAGGCATAGGCGAGCTATGAGCTTAAGGGGGGCCAATGAGCACTCCTGCTGTTACTACATTGCTACATTTTAGCAGGGTTGTTATAAAGAGTGGCATGGTCAACCTAAAATATGGCTGCCACCTCCACTGGATCCCCCAACATCATTGGGCTAGAGTACTGTCAAACTGACGATGACTGTATGCCATTAGATCAGAGCAGAGCACTGTCAATTGTTGCCTTATTGTTGTTTTGTTTTTGTTTTTTTTGCCATGGAATAAAGCTCAATTCAAAGGCCAATTAAAAATATTGGTACAATAAATAAAGTTTACAAAATCAGTATTTTGTATAGGAAGTATTTGTGGCAGTTGATAAATCATGTTTGCGAAGGTATGTGCATTTTTACGCCAATGCATTGTTAAAGGATCATATAATATTCCTATATAAACTTTAACAGCCAATTAAAAAAAAAATATTGGTATAGTAAAATAAGCTAATTTACATGATCTTTATTAAACCACTTTGTTTGAGTTTAATGCATCCTTACAGAGATGTCAAAATACTGAATCAATTAAATTACTTCTAAAAGCACTTAATGGGAACAGAGTCATTCACATAGAGGGCAGAGCGTCACATTATATAAAGGGGACGTTCACACGTTAATGAGTAGGACAGGAGGTAGCTGCATTGATTACTTTTATGCCACTGATCAGGCTTTTATAAGTAGTTTGGGGTAACAAATGGTTGTATAGGGTTGACTTGAAACAATAATGCAATAACTGGCACTTAAAATCAATGTTTGAAGCAACAACAACAAAACACTTGAAAAAAAAAAAAAAAAAAAGATAAATACAAAAAAATAGCCATAGATAAAATCTAAACATGTATCCAAATCCAAATGTGATAAAAAATAATGTATGTGTGATTTGTGTGCAAATTATGTGCAATGTCTTAGCTACTAGGGATTGTTACATTACAAATTAATGCAATTCCTTAATTTACCTTTGTAAAGAAATCTCATTTCTCTCTGCTGTCTTTAACGACATCATCTCTTCCTGTGTTGGCCACCGTAGCTTATATATATATATATATAATCTGGGGGAGAGTCAAAAGGGATTTTGCCTAGGGCATCAAATTTGCTAGAAACCGCCCTGGTGCCAACTAAATGTTTTCACAACCAGAATATTTAATTGAATAAACCTTGCTTTGTTCATTAAAATCAGTATGCTGTTGCTATAATATTATGTGGATTTGCAATATTTTTCAATTGTCTTCTTCTTCTTCTTTCCAGAACCCCCTCATTTTCACCTGTTCATCAAGTTTCAGATTCAGACCCCATACTTTAGTAAAGAGCTTTCAATGCTCAGTGTAGGAGAGGGTCCAGCACACACAGCTCACAGACAGGTAATACACTGTACTGTCTCATCATCAGTCTAAAACCTGTAATAATTATCTGAGAATCATAGGGGAAATAACCCAGTCTAAAGACAGAATATTTCCTCAGCAGGGATTAATATAAATATAATATAATTATACGATTAATATAAGGGCTAGGAGGGGTCCAAAAACATAGTGGGGGCCACAGCTGGATGCAATGTCTTGAGCTGATTCTACTTAAGACTTTCCCTGACAGATGATATGTTGAATAGTGTATTTACATGAATGCTGATGCAGTTTAAAACCATTGACTGCACTTCATCAGCTGTGAGTATAACATTTGATACATTAGGAATGTATTAAACGATATTAAAATGTATAAATATGTAAGGTGACTGGTAGTGTACAAAAAATAATATATTTTATTATGTAATTTGTAATGCTTTATGTAAGTCAGTGTTGTGGCGATTCATATTTCTATGGTAACAGGGTCTTCTGTTATTGATGGATCTCACATGTCCCCCTTCAGTTTGAATGAGCATGACACTTCTGGCAGAAAGCTCATTTGTGTGTGTGCTTTTTGAAATATCTCTGAACACACACACACACACGCGCACACACACACACACACACACGCACACACACACACACACACACTCACAAAAGTGGGCAGTGAATGTTTTCATGACACATAAAGAGCCACTGTGGTCACAGATATACAATTCAGCTTGCAACACATCCTGATCCTCTTTTCTGTCTCTCTCAGCTGTCCTATAATATCATACTTTCACACTGTCACTTTTGGTGCACACCCGGTTCGACTGACTTCAGAGTTTGGTATGCTTGGATGATGTGAAATTTTGATTTATACATCATCTGAAAGCTGAATAAATAAGCTTTGCATTGATTTATGACTCATTAAGATTGGACAATATTTGGCCTGAGATACAACTATTTGAATATCTAGAATCTAACGGTACAAAACAAAAACCTAAATTTTGCCTTTACATTTGTCTAAATGAATTCTTAGCAATGCATAAATCAAATAATAAGTTTTGATATATTTACGGGACCTTTACAAAATATATTTTTTGAACAAAATCTTTACTTAATATCCTAATGATTTTTGGCATAAAAGAAACAAATAATAATAAAAATTGAATAAATATAAAATTTATAATTATTTTATGTTCATTTAGCTATTGCTAAAATATATATCTCAATGGCTTCAGACTGGTTTTGTGGTCCAAGGTCACAATATGTGTGTGTGTGTGTGTGTGTGTGTGTGTGTGTGTGTGTGTGTGTGTGTGTGTGTGTGTGTGTGTGTGTGTGTGTGTGTGTGTGTGTGTGTGTGTGTGTGTTCTGCTGTGTGTGCACTTTTTTACCTGTTTCTTTACAGGATGTGCCAGTGTGTCCAAGATCTATTTCTTGTTTGTTTTATAGGTGCATCTATGATGTGCACACAACAAAATGAAAATACACAAAGGCAGTCTTACACAAATACAGTCAAAAGTGAAGCTTAAGAAATAAGAAGATAATAACACTAATAAGTCATGAACACTAATAACACTGAGATAAAATGTGAGCAAAATCTATTTTTAAAACAAAATATATTCTCATTTGAAATGTCACTTAAATAATTTTACATGCATTGTAGATTTTAACTGTTTTATCTAGATTTTATCTATCATTTTTGTTTAAAAGCAACTGCCAGAAAATAAAAGTCCTCATCATATTCTTGTGTACTCTTCCTGTTGTTGGTTCTGGGCTGTGCTTGCTGTATATCGCACTTAGTCCGGTGCACAAGTGTGAGTCTGGCACATCGCCGGTGGTCCACATTCTCTCTATGTGTGACTCTCTAAGTCACCTGAGAAATTCAGTGGGGTTATACCGGAAATCTATCATGTGGACTGTGAAAAGGAAGTGAGCCAGGACAGATCCCAGGGGTATTCTAGTGCTACTTAGTATCATCTCCACCATGGAGACTTTATAAATACTGCCTGTCAGAAAGGCAGCCCATGTTCCTGGAGACTGTGTGACAAACAATCAAACTGTCCAGAGTTTGCAAAAGAAAGTGAATATATGACCAGCAATGGTTGAAAGTATATCACTTTCCATATACATTTAACAGCCTTACAGAAAGATATTCAACATACTATAGATCAATGGACTGAATGTAGTTGTTCTAAGACATGCTTTGAAGAATGACTGTGCATTAAGTCCAGCTCTGTATTACTGTTTTTCAGTGAAACATTGAATGAAGTGTATGTGCAAATAGCCACAAGCCTAATTAAACAGAATTACAATGTTGGAATTAATGCAGACTTGGGACCTCCCATTGCCATATGGAAACTAGAATGACCTCTAGAACTTTTTTATATTGTTATACTTTGAATGTCAAAGGTGAACTTTTGTGTTTTGTAATGTGACAGAAAAATTTTTCATACTGTTCTCACTGATCACTTGTAGCCTGTTATCTCAGCCAATGTCCAACATTTTCAAAACAGCGATTCCTATTACCGAGTAATATCCTGCAGTGACAAATCAAATCTTATAACATGGCCATTAATCATAATCTGCTGGACATGGAATGAGCGCAGATTGTTTTGCTCTGTGAAATGGTAAACAATCATTTGGTTTGATTCAGAGACAGGGGTTTGTGAGATCCTTTTAGCTCAACCAGCAGAAAATGACCATCTGTGAAGAGTAATCAAGGGGAACTGTGAACTGGCTAACCACTATGCAGGATTTATAACTTATGATATTAGCTTTAGATTTACCGTGAAAGATATGTTCATTAAAAATGCATTAAATGTGAACAGGATCAGTTGATGCTAAATGGAATAGCCCAAAAGTCATTAATTTGAGTTTTCCCTCTTTCTCTCTTAGACATCAGTCGGGCTGTTGGTCCTGTACAGCCATTGCATTGTGACATATGTAGGAGACAAAGACACTCAGACAATAAAACATTATTACAACAAACCGAAGTCCACATTCCAATTCCTTTAAAAACAAATATGCCTTTGCCACCGAGTTTGAACATGCATTCAGATTCTAACTGCTTCCTATGAGAAACAGAGGTGTCTCATGAAGGGGGCGCTTAGAAGCCTGAAATTCTCCAACGGGTTGCATGCAAATCTAATGTAATGTAATGACCTTTGTACTTGCAACAAAATAAACTTGATTATGTCTATTAATTCAAATAATTCCTTGAAAAATAAATTATATATATATATGAGAAGTTTAATAAATGACAACAACAACAAAAACAACAACAAAAAAGCCATCTTGGTCAAAAATGAGTTAACAATACTGTGTGAATTCTCTCCACACATAGTATATGCTCATCAAGTACTTTCACTTCAAATGCAATAAACCCCAGCGTCAACCCATCCAGAAGTACCAGTATTTAAATAGAAACCTATAGTAGCCAGAAGGAAATGCTAATTTTAAAGAAAAACATCAGTTGGACTCAGGGGCTTTTGCATCTGAACTCTTCATATAATAAGCTTTTTATTATTTTTGACTCATAATCATTGCTATTACTGTAGCCATTTCTCCACTGTCATGTGACCAATGATGTCACTGTACCTAACCAGACCACTGCAGCAGTTCATTCAACTATTTGTCTGTACTTCTGCAGACTGTGTGGTCATGAAGTCATTGAAATTAATGCTTACAGCTAAAAGCCAGTATGTTGTTTATGCCTCAGGAACCAGGCCGTAACCTTGTCTTGAACATTGGGTGAGACCAAATGCAGGTGTTCTATACTATTGCACTGCTTTAAAGGAGACATATTATGACACTTTTTATAATCTCTGGTGTCCCTAGAATGTGTCTGTGAAGATTAAGCTCAAAGTATTACACAGATCATGTATAATATTGTTTTGAAAATGCCTATTTTGAGTGGAAGTAGAAACCTGCTGTTTTCGGTCCTGTCTCTTTAAATTCAAATGAGCTGATGCTCCCTGCCCCCTTTTAATAGACCAGAGCTGGGCCATTTCAGCTTGGACCTACTAAAACATCAGTTTTGGTTCTGATTATCATGTGTGTTTTTTTTGTTTTGTTTTTTTTTCAGTAAACTTCTGATACAAAGCTTTCTGAGACCACACACATGAAGCACACAAAGAGAAAGCACCCGTCACAGCATGTGAGTACTAAACTAAGTTCTCATTCACACACAAGTTTATGTTAAAAACACAGGAGTTACAAAAAACAGTCGGTTATGTCTGTGAAGGTAAACAGCTAGGAAATAAATTGCATGTTTATTTTAGATCTGTGTGGCAGCAGCAATGTACAGTAAATAAATCAATAAATGCACTGTTCTCTTGTCTCCTCTGAGGCTGGGACTCTAAATAGTGTTCTGTGTTTGTCTGTGCAGCAAAAGACAGAACAGTTAGCATGCTATGTTCAAACTTTTGCCATGGCATTAGAACTGGTACACCATTTTCACATGCAAAATCAAATGACAGCACCATGGGTGTAAACTTGCAGATTAAGGGGCGATAATATTATAATGAAATCCCTTTGCCACGTCACCAAGGGAGCGAAATCAGACGCGCTCGTGTTCTCAGACGCTTGCAGAAAAAGGCTTACCAAAACAGAGTTACAAGGTTAATCATTTTTCACATTTCCTTGGTTGGTAGATGCACAGTGGGCTAGATTGTAGCACTTTATATTTCTCAGCAAAAATGAGGTAAAAGAGCTGTTTCCGAAGTAAACTCACAGCTTTAATGTTTTTAGAGAGAGACACACATGCAGCTAATTCACACACTATGGCTCTCTCTCTCAAGATGGCCATACTTGAGGAAAAAAGTTGAGTATTACCTGTCGGTCATTTAACATTACTATTTGCAATTAAATATTTGCATTTAATGTACATTTTATTTAATGTACTGCAATTAATATCCATCTTAACTCACTTTCTTTCAATGTTAAACTGACACTTCGCACTGGAATTTATGTTCTGTTTTGGTGAACAGCAAACCCAGCCTACTTTGATGTGATTGGCCATTTCACTTATTGTGACATTGACAACCATTGCTAAACCAATGAGGCAGACCAAACTGAAAATGTAACTTATAAACCTTTTTGTCATAAAAAAAAAAACAAAACAAAAAAAAACACCTAGCGCTACGTAATGGAGTTCTGCAGATCAGTGCAAGAACCTCAAATATTGGCGGGGACATATTGGCCATTTCTGATTATTTGGGAGGACTTGTCCCCCTCAAGTCCTGCACAGAAATAATTGTTGCATGCATTGGATGGAGAAAACATCTAGTCAGGATCTTTTGTTAATCATCAAGGAGGAAAAGAAAGACTATTGATGTTCTGGATGCCGAAAACCAGCCAGGTAGATGTACAGGCACCATTACTCAGCTAATGAGTTGAGGTATGTATATAATAGGCAGGTCTATAGGTGAAGGGATGCAAGCAGCAGCCTGCCTGAGATAGTCCTATTTTGCAGTAATCCTGCAAGGCTTAGAATGACAGCTGCTCAGTGAGCGCAACATGAAGCCGACCCCACGGAATAGAGTGAGCGGGTGATTATGCAAATCAGCAGACCTCTCTAACACGGTCCTAAAAAAGGTGCCAGATTGCTTTTGTCAAACCTTCACTACAGCATGAGCAGATGTTTCACCTCTGTCTACCAAACCTCTCGAAGAAGTGCACACACTGGATATCCTGAGCAACATGTAAGTTATCACTGTCGCAATGAGCAGCTAGAAAAGTTTAAGGATGTTCGAGGTTTTAAAGGATGAATAACTGATAAAGAAATGAAAAATTGCACAACATATATATGAAATACACAGTCCATCAAGCTACCTAGTGTCACAAAATGATCACCGATTGATTGACCAGCTTGACGAATTGTCCTTTTACTCTGTCAGCAAAGAGCACGCACATCTTTATGTTTTGGATGTCCTTCAGATGTGCTGTAAAGCTGCACATATAAATACATTTGCTGCTCTTGTGCTGGCCAAGACTTAAGTTGTATCTAATGAATCACACTTCTGACAGCACAACAACAAACAGGCAATTTCCCATCATACAATAACAGAGTTCAAATAATGGATAGTCGTTTTAGTGGTTTGATAAAGCCCATTGAAGCAACAGGCTGATGCCAAGCTCAGTGACAAGTTGATGGCAGCTGTCAGTCATGCGTCATCTTTACTCGTCAAAAGAGAGTTTTGCTTTCCCATATCATTCTGGTTCAGACCTCACTTTCCTCCTTGTCGTCTCATGAAAATGGTTGTTTTGCACTTTGTATTTCAATTCGTGTCGAGTGTAAAGAGAGATATTTCTAATTTGCTAGATGTAACTTAGTATATCAGGACACAATTAAAGGTGCACAATAGCTGCTTTTCCACTGTCGGGCCAGTGCGAGGCAGTGCTTTAAATGGGCCAGGCGGGGCTAATAGCCTCAGGCCTGTAGCACCGAGGCCAAAATAGTGCTGCGTTTCCAGCATCGGGCCAGAAGCTCCGCTGCGCTTCACTAAAACCCACCCAAAGAGAAGTTATCAGAAAACTAATAAGAAATAAGTCACTGGAACTAGCGCGATCACAAAACGAACATGATAAATGCGGCAGTTTGTTTGCATGCTTTGTTAATGATTTACATCCAAAAGCATCAATGTTTTACTATAGTCAGGTGATGCGTCATAATTAATTGGGATTGAAAATTAGTCACACAGAAATAAAGCGTTATGAACATAGCCTGCTTATTCAGTCGAGTCTCTTTATTTGTAGTCACAGTAGCCTACATACAGTACACATCACATTTAGAAAGAATATTTTTTATAAAAGCCCCCGAATAAAAAGCATTATTATAATTTTATGACATAGGATATGCAGAGAGAAACTCTCGAGACGAGACTTATGACAGATAAAATATGTTACTAAATGAATACACGATTGTGATGGAGAATAAGAAGCTGACGTCTCATTTCTTCAAGTGGTCTCATTTACCATGTATTTGTGTTTATGGTAACATTAATGCCTAGCATTTTGCATCGCTTATAAATATTTCTGCCTTGTATGGTGATTATGATCCACATCGGATCTAGTTATTCCAACACTCACTGCTGACTGAAAGTGAGTTTTGAGATCAACTTATTTTTAAAAAGTTTTTAATGCTGGTGTTATAGCTGTTAGCTTTCCGAAATGATCCACGAAACACAAAGGCACAATCAAGCACCGGAAGTGACAGTGGAAACGTGACTGGCCCTGGCAATACATAATTTATTTAAACTATTTATTTAATTTTGATTAACAAATATAACAATTCGAAGACCCAATCATAATTAATTAATATATTGATATGTCTTGCTTAGGCTGTATGGACAGCTTGATGGACATTGAAACCAATCTGCTGTGTCTGTGAAATAGCACAGAACTTTGTGCTGGTGAAGGAGTATGGTGATGTTCACAATCCGATGGCTTGGAACTACACGGCACGACATTCAATACAGTTTTACAGCTGTTTTGTGAAGGAATAGCTTGTAGGACTAGATGAATCTTAGACAGATTATCACATTGAGTTATTAGCAAACAGTCTGAGGAAACGGATTTAAGTGTGAACAAATTGGGCATCTGTTGCTTGCAAATCTTTTTTTTTTGTACATTTAATTCTACAGAGTTAAAACTTGTAGTTATTGGCAATTGGCTAATCAGTAGGATATTCAGCAGACATCTCAATTAAAGTCTAAACTACAAAGGTGGATGATTTTGACTGATCCGCTCCCTTCACTTCGCCTTTTCTAACTACTGTATACAGTGTGTGTGTATATATATATATATATATATATATATATATATATATATATATATATATATATATATATATATATATATATATATATATATTTTTTTTTTTTTTTTTTTTTTTTTTTCTTGCTATGGTCAAATGATTTGCATTAGTGATTTGGTAAGATTTGTATTAGTATCTATAAATTACTGCTTTATTTTGTTGATTTGTATATGATGTGCTGTATCTGCACAGCTTTACTAAAAACCTCTGATTTGGGATGAAAGCAGCCAAACTGAACATGAGCCAGAGAGGAAGTGATATAACAAAGTATAATCAAATCAAGTTCTGTAATCATCCATGTGATTACAGTTTTCATGTATTAATGTATTTCATATTCTTTCAATATGTGGAATATTACTATCGTCACAGAATCAGCAGGCAAGTCCATTACTACACAGATAGGGGGAAGTTAGTGCTTATTTATTTGAAGTGATTGCCTGCTTGTAAATAGCTAAAATTAAAAATAATAAACCAAGGGTTTTATTGCTTAAAATTTGCAAACTGTCTTTCGAAATATTTTCTTCATGGAGGTGTTTATTTATCCAAAGCACTTCTTTAACATAAGCATTTCTGTTGGAGTGGATAATTTGGTCTTGATGTGGCTTTCAGACACATTTAATTTGGATGCAGAAAAAATGATCTCTTTATATGGGGGTGAAAACAAAAAAAAACAGTGTGAGCAGATTTCTTATTCAATACTGGTTGGAACTTTGTTCCCATAAACTTTGCGGATGCAAATCTTTAAAAAGTAGTAAAACCATGCTATATGAGTATCCCAGGATATATATATATATATATATATATATATATATATATATATATATATATATATATATATATATATATATATATATATATATATATATATATATATAAAACAACATCATGAAAACATGTATAGAGAAAAATAAATGCAGGAAAATCATTTTGACTGTGTAATGACAGCACTGTGATTTTGTCAGATGGTCCTAAACTAACTTGCATCGGTCTCAATCAAACTTGGAAAATGTGTCATTTCTGTCATTATGAGTTTTGTGGAGGCACATTTCCTGTTTCATTATCCAATCCAAGTCCAAGTTATACATGAATGAAAACACTTGTGTATGCATTCTACATGTCAACCAGGACATAAATGATAGAATGAAATGAAATGTCTTTTAACTCTCATTAAAGCAATCACAGAGCATCCATGATGGTGCTGTCAAAACCGGGATGATTTTGTTATATCACATTAAAAAAAAATGTAGCAAGTTGTCAGTGAAATCATGTGAAATACATTAAAGAAAATAAAACTTAAATCAGAAATGTCCTATGTACAGTACACAAGAGCTCAATGTATACTTCTCTTTCATTTTAAAAACGTCATCCCAAATACATGTGTGATAGAGAGAATATATATTGGAGCACAAAACCAGTCTTAAGTGTCACTTTTTTAATATAATATAATATAATATAATATAATATAATATAATATAATATAATATAATAGGACATTTAAATGGTCCTCTAAGCTGAAAGATGTTATTAAATGTTTTGAATCTAACACTAATTATTTGTTGTAATGTAAAAAAAAAAAAAAAAAAAAAAAAAATACCTACGTCAGGCATCTTATTCAGTGAAATTCCAGAAATTCAGAGCCTCATCTTATGATAGTAAATGTTTCATGCCCAACCTAATGCAATTCTAATCCTCATACTGACATCTAGTGGTATTCTATAGAATGTACATTTACTGAGGCTTTAACCATAGAAACACATAGACAAGAAAGAAGTTGCTGCTATCATAAAGGCTTTAGTGCTTGTGTAAATAAATAAGTATGACTAAATAAGCACAATTTATTTTGATTATTTCAATTATTTTTAGGGAAATGCACAGCCTAAGTACTGTAGATCCAGGCAGGTCTTGACCACATCACATGTTCATATCACTTTGCCAAATGATTTCAGTTATTTAAAGTTCATAACAGCCTACAATAGCAAAACAACCAAAACCAATGGCGACACCGACAGGCAAATAAATATAGTAAACAACAAGATATAAAAATGACATTTTCCAAGTTTTTGCCACAAAATGATGTTTAACTATGTAGAGAAAGCACACGTTCTATCTTTACCACTCTCTCTCCCATACAACTACATATAGTACAGACACACCCTTGCAAACATGCACAGAAACATCAGTGCTGCTCTGATGATTTTTTTTTTTTTTTTTTTGACGAAATCGCTTCTGACTAATAATAGCACTTTTTTTTTTTTTTATAATCACATTTTGCTGAAATAAAGACGGGACTCAGTTTTTGTTTTATCCAGCTGCATTGTCTCAGTGCAACTTATAACATCCAAGTGAAAAACATAACACCAACTTGTCATAAATAAAGCAATAAATAACCAGAATCACCGAGTTGGAAAAAGGATCTCCCTGTTGTGCCAGTATTTTGTTGAACCATATTTTGCTTTAATTACAGGTTTTAGTCTGTTGAGATACAGTATGTCTCTACTAACTTTTCACATCTAGACTTTGTAATATTTGCACATTCTTCTTTTCAGATCTACTCAAGTTCAGTTAAAGTTGATGGTGACCATTTGTGGATTGCAGTCTTCATTATATAAATCAACAGTGTAAGTCTATTTCCTCTTGAAAAAGCGTTTAATGATTAAAAATGAGTCAACAGCACTATAACTAATCAAAAATCTTTGTATAATGTGCCTAAAGCATATCGGTCAAAAGTGTCTGGCATTTCAATCATGCTTTCCGGTTTCCATTATCAAGATAAATGAGCATATTAAGGTTTTAGGAGATTTGTCCTTATAGACTTTCAGTCCATCAATTGACCTAGTATTTATTGCTTGAATGAATGATTAATTTAATGATTGATTGATTGATTGATTAAGATTATGACATCCCAGCAATATTTCACCCTGTACTACTCACTTCTGATATTAGCTAGACAAAAAAAAAAAAAAATAAAACAAAAAAAAAAAAGTACTATTTGTTATTGTCTTTTTGTATTATAGAGACAGATTGCATTTAGGCGGTGGGCATTCCAAGTGCTCTCCATTGACTTTGTATTGCGGGAAGCTGCCTCCTTGTCATTTCTGACTTATAACAAAAAACAGATCAATGCCGAAAAGCTGCAGCTAAAAAACCCAGAGCTACATTGTTATAAGCTGTCGACTCAAAAAAAAAAAAAAAAAAAAAAAAAAAAATTCTATAAGTGTTTAGGACACAAATAGTTGTAGATTTCTGGGTATTTCACATTGGGCCATTCAGTTGGATCATTTCTCAAACAAAAGCATGGTTAGGAAAAGGGGCACTGACACAGAACAATAAAATTTCGTTTCATAATATATCTCCTCCTCTTCGATTTACACATAGGGTGGTTAAAGCTGCGTTAGGTAACTTTTGACGCTCTAGCGGTTAATAAACAGAACTGCTTGCGTCTTGCGGAAGAACATCGTAGCCGGAACTACTTCTCTCTGTTTATGTCTATGAAGAATCACAAAGGTACTGGATTACTCCGCCGCGGTACCCCCGAAGCAATCTAAAATAGTCAGAATATAAACACGATGGGCTCTACATGAATAATGACAATATATATATTATTATTATTATTATTTTTTTTTTTTTAGCTTGTTTACGCTTTGCTGTTGCATGCTCATCCCAATACATGCTCTTGGCCTCAGTATAAGCACACTTCAGGTATGTCACCTGAAGGCATGGCTGTTGGGCTGGATCTACCTGATATGCAGTCTTAGTCTGATGTGAATAAGTTCTAGCAGTGAAGAACTATTCCCTGTGCTTATATACGGCCTATCTACTGTAGATAAACACTGTTTATGTTCTGGCTTTATTAGTGGAAAAAATCTGTTTAAAATACTAACAGTTGCTCTTGCTCTAAGCTCTAAAATGACTTGTATATATTCTGAGTATCTATACAACCATTACTTCTGATCTTGGAAAATTGGATATCTAATTATTGGAACACAATTTTTCATTTATATCTTACAGGCAATTTTAGGTCTCATTAATATATTATTTGATCAAGAGCAAATAAGTTTTGGCTCAGGGCAAATTTTCAGAACTTTTTTATTTTATTTGTAATGCTGTATGAAAGCGCTGGATATGTTTATTTGATTGAGTTGCTTATTGAATGGATATTTTTGTTTATTAAATAGTATTGTTCAATAAATAATATTTTACATAAATGAAATTTGTATTTAATTATAATAAGTCTCTGTGTTAGTGATGGTGACTTTTTTTATTATTATTTATTTATGTATGTATTTTCAGTGCAGAATAGAGTATGCTTCCATCCAAAATAGTAAATGTAACTTTTGCGCAAATTAAAAATATTCTACATAAAACATTCGTGAATAAACCACTGTTTCCATTCCATGCGTTCAAGTGAAAGAAATCTTCAGGTTTCAGGTAAATTCACACAATATTATTTTCAAGTGAACACTCGAAATACATCAATTAGGTAGCAATTTACAGTAATTAAATAGTACGTCAATACAGTTAGTTTTCATTAATTACACTTTACAAATAATTTAACAACATAGTTAATACAAGCAGATGTGCATGACTGGGCATGGCAGCCTATACAAATAATAACTGTTTCCTTACCTAAATTCTGTGTTTGGACCAGATCGGTTGCAGAATCAGATATGTGCTTCAGAATGTATTATATTGTTCTATATAGTGTAATAGTTAGCTTTGTCTGTGTCATACGTGGCTGCTTGTCAAGCATGAAAAACATGTTTTATTCACATTCTGAATAAATTAAGCATTGCCCAGGCCGGTACTCTATATGGCTTCATATTAGCATGGCTGTGATTTGGCCATATCACACGCCAACTTGTGTGATATTGCCCATTGACTATGTATATGGTCAATAAAATTCCCAGGATGTCCTTCGAAAAAGAGTAGGGGTGCAACCCCATTATCCTGGCTGAATTTGCCCACTGGCCTCTGACCATCATAGCCTTTCATTCATCTCCATGCACTGACTGACTTCATCACTCTGTCTGTGTGGTGAGCGTTCTGGCACAATATGGCTGTCATCTCATCATCCAGGTGAATGCTGCACACTGGTGGTGGTTGAGAAGAACACCCAACCACCATCAGCTTCATGTAAATCGCTTTGAGTACACTGCAAAAATTTTCGTTATAAATTTACAATAAATAATTGGATAAATTTTGCATGACTTTCACAGTAAGGATTACAGCAATATACTGTGAAATATAGTCACAGCAATTTACTGTAATTTTATATCTGTGATATTACAATGCATTGTTGTAAAAGCACAACCTTATACTGTAACTTCACAGCTTCAATGACACAGCAATTACTGTGATATTACAGTACATTACTGGGGAATTACAATCTTTTGCTGTACATCATTACAATAAGGCCCTGTACTTTTACAGTGTGTAGTGTGAAAATAATGTACAAATTGACAATACTTCACTGTGAATTTACAATGTATACTGTGGAAGTCATGCTAAAATTGTCCAATAACTTACTGTAAAAGTAATGCAGATGAAGCTTCCATGTACTGTGAATTTACAATCATTGTACAATTAACCCCCTCCCCCCAACAAACAACTCTGAGGTAAAGTCAACGTTAGCCCAATGGCATATTTATTAAGAAAAAAATATTTTTCATTTGTTTAGCAGATGCCAAGTACTTCAAGAGTCACATGCAGCAGCATTGTAGTGCAAAGTTGTCTGGAAAAATTACAAAAAGAACAAGGCTACTCAAAACTGAGCCTGACAACTACCGCTGCAAAAAAAAAAAAAAAAAAAAAAAACTATGATGCCCACTCAAAGTCAATAAGTTTCCTCAAAAGGGTGCTCACATGAGGGTTCATTGTTGTCCGCTTCTTGGTCTTTGAGCCTCTTTCAGGATTGATGCCCAGGAAGCACCTGTTAATAAGCAAAGATAGTTTCAGTTTTAAATAGACTTACAGTATGTATTGCAGACAGCATTTATCAAGGTGTGCTTTTTGCTGTGCTTTTCCCCTACATAGAACCCTAATAGATTTATAATTAAAAACCTGTTAGATCTTACTCTCACCATATTTTTTTTTTTTTTTTTTTTGTGCCATTTTTAGCCAAGGTGCCTCAGGTTAGGTTAGCGTTAGGCAAAGTGGTAGATTTTTTACTATGAGAGGTAGCAAAACGAAATAAATAGCTGTGATTGGACCGGCAGGTATTTGTCAGCATAACATGTGTAGAAACCCAGATTGATCTGCAGAGCGAAATTGAATGAGTTCGCGAGATCAGGATGGTCTCACCAGGCTAGCCTCATGTACCTCGTTTGTCAGCATTTTTGACCTCAAGACAATCATTGAGTTGTAAGCCTGTACTATAATGTGAATTACAAGATTAAATGTGATCTTTATAAAATACCTTTGAATGAACTCCAGTGTCGAAGATCCAGCAGTAGGATACTCAAGGTTGAATACGTAATAGCTGCTGAAGAAAGCAGCTACTCCATGTAAAAATAAAGGGTGTGGGCCCATCACGACATGTCCTTCGATGGATATAAGCCATCCAGAGGGCTTCATCATGTCACCTGAAATGAACAGATACAACTTAAGATCTGCTTAAGATACAAAGGGCTATACAAATGTAATTATTATTATTTATTGTGGTCATTTAGATTTCTAGAATGAAAACAAAATAATGAGTTAGAAATATCGGTACTAGATCAAAGTAACATTACCTTGAATGATCAAGCACGGGGTTCCGGGGAGTTCTGCAGTATTGACGTCCACAGCAGTGGCACATGGCTGTAACATAGTTAACACACAATAGCATGGATTTAGGATAAAGGATAAATATTGTTCATTGGTCAGAGGTAGTAAATCATGCAAGGTAAATCTTGATAATGTAATCACTCATTTTGCATTTTAAATATTTGAATAAAAAAATCTTACATGAACTTCAAGCATCAAACTCTCTTTCGGCTCTTTGAAGTACAACACTAGGAGCAGCAGGATGCAGGCAGCCTTGTCAGAGTCTGGATCATAGCAGGCCAGAACATCACGGATCTTTGGGTTGTCCAGTGTTGCACAGTAATCCAGGATGGTCTGTCCTCTTCGACTAATTTCCTCCTGTAGCTTCTGAAGGACATCAACGTCCATCAGGAGGTTAAAGTGCGAGAATAGGCATTTCTGAGAGAAGAGAAATGGCCATTCCTGTTTGATCTCAGACATCGCTGCAGCAGGCACTTTGTTAAGGTATTTCCGCAGGATGATGCATGTCTTTTCCATTATTGGTTCTGCTCTCTCTGCCCCACTCATTCCTTCCCCTGTGTACACAGACATACAAATGTATTGTTAGTACCCAAGTAACAATTTGGTCTTGTAGCCGCCCAACACACACAGTGTTCAGATCTTGACAAATTACTAAATTCTAAACAAAATAACCCAAAAAGAGAGTAGATGGCATGCCTGAGTAGATGTTCAGCAGATCCCTCTTTATATTCTCCAATGTTGCCTCGGTCTCCCCCTCTGGCAAATCTGCTGGGCCCCACCTGACACACCTAGGAGTGGGCATCACAGAGTAACAATACTATTGGGGATGGTTATAACTCAGAAGTTGGAGCAAGTCATCTCATGACTGAATGGTCAGCAGTTTGATTCCCTGTTGTGACTGTCTAAATAGACCCATCCCACAGAAGTTATGTTACAGTGTAATAGTGTTGTAAACACAGGTGTATTTTATCAAACTAATTAAAGGGATATTCTACCATTTGGGGAATTAAGCTCATTTTCCACCTAACCTCATTTTTCCATCAAACATTTGATTTTTACCTTTCTCCTGTTCATCCAGCAGTTCCCTTAGTCTGGCGATACCATGTATAGCTCCAACCTATAGCATAGATCATTGGATAGGATTAGACCATTAGCATCTCGCCTGCAAATTGACTAAGATTTCCGGAATTTGTCCTATTTAAAAGTTGTCTCTTGCTGCGTGATATCACTGCGCCCATGGTAAGTTAGCAATGTTCCTTGATTATTACACCAGAATGAGAGTATAGTTCCATGTCAGATCAACCTAGAAAATCACCACATTTCATTTTCCCTTACTTTTATTGCATGTTCTAACTTGGGAAGAAACTACTTTTAAATAGGAAAAATTCTTGAAATCTTAGTCACTTTGAGGGCGAGATGCTAATGGTCTAATCCAATCCGATGATCTATGCTAGGCTGGAGCTATATGTGGTATCGCCAAACTCAGGGAATGACTGGATGAACAGGAGAAAGGTAAAAATCAATTGTTTTACTCAAGGGGAGGTGGAATATCCCTTTAAGGTCAATGTATTTAGTGTATCACAACCATGCATGCCAGAGAGCCACTATGCACAATATCAGCGCCCTGGCTCAGATAAATCCTAAATGGAACAAGTCCATAATCACAGGTAATTACATCACAACATGATTGCTGTGAAAAGGGCCCATGTCAAAGTGTCAATAAACTAGTCAAGAGAAAAGTATGTTTTGTCCTGTTTCAGTGTTATTCATGGTCATTTACAATGCAAAATATTGACAGACTTTACATGTATATTGCCACATACATATTGCCACATACCCGTATTGGTCAACAGGACCTCTTGCCTCTGGCCTCTCCTGCCATTCCAGTGCGCGGTCTTCTTTCTCTGCAGCATTGAGCAAGAGCTTTATTCCTATTTTTTTTCTCCACTCTAATTTTTACATGTTGCAGAAGAGAGTGACATCCGTCTCCAGCAGTATCACCGTGCTTGCCAGTGTCACCAAATGATTTTGGATGGCTCCTGAAAATGTGGGTGGGATAATTAGAAAAACATGTCACCATTGTGGCACTTATGACAGAAGCATACAGCAAATGTAAGGATTACTTAAAGGAAAGAACTAAGAAAAGGAAAGAAAAGGAAATAAAAGGAGAAATTACACAAAGGCAACCAACAATAAGAATTTCAGTTTGAATGCAGAATATGATCATTTATTATTGTAATTTAATTCTAGCCGGATGTCAAAAATGAAAGGTGTATTTATAAATAGTGTTTTAATAGTGTAAATAGTTTTTTTTTTTTTTTTCTTCTGTATTACTTTGAGATTGCTAACTCAATGTAAATTGCATTTACAACTTTTACAATTATTATTCATTCATATCAGGACAAGTGGGAACCCTAGTGTTAAAACCCTCCCGTTGTCCAACACAACGTGAGAATAACTTACTCCAGTTAGCTCAGTCATGTTGTAACTAGGATACCTGCTGAAAAAATAAATAAAAAAATAAATTCATGGACCGTTTGAATCAATAAGTTATTAAAGTTAAACAGCTAACAGTAAGCCCTGCTAATCTACAATAACCTTGACTAATAACAGAAATGTGCACACATTAATAGTAAAGTTTGTCCCATTACTGGTTTTATAAACTTTACAAATACCAAATTTGTCTTAACGGTTATATTGACATGCAAAATTATAGCGAAACATTACTATTATTACTCATTACTAACATTACTACTATTAGCAAATGCTGTGAGAGAATAAAAAAAAAAAAAAAAAAGCCGGGCACTTGCTAACAAAATGTGAACGGTTGTAACTATATCCGCTGGAAAAAAAATCATGGACCGTTTGAATCACTAAGTCATTAAAGTTAAACAGCTAACGGTTAGCCCTGCAAATGTATGATAACCTTGACTAATTACAGAAATGTGCACATATAGCAATGTTTGTCCCATCAATGGTTTTATAAACTAGTATAAAATAGTGACATGAAAAATTATAGCCTAACTCTAACTAACATTAAGTTACTTCTATTAGCAAATGCTGTGAGAGAACTTTCAACAATTCCCGGCACTTGCTAACAAAATGTGAACTGTGTCATGCAATAAATGTTTATTTGAAAGTATATATTATAATTATATTAAAATAACATGGGTGTAAGTGCTGCAAACATGCATGCTGCTCACCTTCTCCATTCAGCCCGGAATATAAGAGGGACACGACGACAGCCCTTTCAATTCAAAACAGATCGGTTATGTCATGTGACTTCCCAGGGCACATTTCAATACAATATTTCACTGTAATAATACTGTTTACTGCTGTGAAATACTTATTTTTTACACTGTGTTGTTGTGATATTACAGACCTTGTTGTGATATAACAGTAGGTTTTAGATAGCAAGATTTTACTGTAAAATAAGAGTTAAATGCTGTAAAATCCAAGGATACTGTAGTTTTTACAGGTATTCATTGGGATATTACAGGGAAACTTAATTACAACAAGTTACTGTAAAATAATACTGTTAATTATTGTGAAATGCTGGTAATTTTTAACAGTGTACCCAGTAAAGCGCTATATAAATGTAATGAATTATTAAACAAATTACATACTGTATTTACACACCTGCATAGTATAGTATTGTGTGTGTTTTTTGTATTTTGAAGTAACATTTAATGAGCATTGCAGAATTGTTAATTATTTCTTCCCACAAAAAAAAAAAAAAAATAACTAAATGGTCTATATGAAATGGTCATAGTCACAGGAAAGAGTCTTCACTATTCAATAGGCTATTACGACTTCTCGCAAAGAAAAAAATAAAATAAAAAAACATTATATATATATATATATATATATATATATATATATATATATATATATATATATATATATATATATATATATATATATATATATATAGTTTCTCTTTTAGATGATTTATTGACTGGAAATGAGAACTGGTGATATGCTTTATGTTTTAATTTCTTTGTGAAATCTCGCAGTTTTGGGAATTGTTCCAAACGCCTGAGGATAGATCTCATTATGAGCTTTGTAGGGCAACTGCCTAATCTACGATCTCATGAAAAAGTAAAGTGGATTTTAACACTTCAAAGAGGTATTTCATCCCAAGGATTTCCACAATCATTTGTTAATATTAGATGTAACCTTTCATCCCCTCTATTTCTTGTTTACTCTGTCAATTTCTCCATCTTTTTTTTTTCTTCTCATTGATACTTATGTTCAGCATCTCTATTGAATTAAAAGATAAGAGCTTACTGAACTCAAATGCTGAACTGGGGCCAAACTTTTAGAATGAGGAATGAAATAAGACCTTGCAGTAGCTCACAAACTGTGCCTGTCAGTATTAAAACACATTTATCTTGAGCACAATCAGACAGAGGGGTGGGATGAAACTGAAGAATGTGCCATTGCACAGTAGTTTGTCTTGAGCTTTGTCACCTGCAAGTGCTAGAACCTATTAGTCATCTGACACAACCATAGAACATGTTTATTAGGCCAATCAAATAAGTAACAGCAAACATTTTTCAATAAATACATGAAAATAGTGAGACATTTTACAACTCTGGGCCTTTGTGTTAATTCATCCCTTTTGAAAATTGGGAGACAACATTTTCCCAATTATGGGATATCACAAAAACCTCTTCTGGCTCATTAAAAACTGAAATAAATTAGCCAACCTGAAATAAATTAAATCAAATTCCATCCTAAGTTGTAATAATTCATTGCTCTGTGACACTTTCCATTATGCTCCAGGTTAATCAAATCTCACACACATTTGATCAAATGCTAATATGCTGGCAAGCTTGAGAAAACAAACAGCGAGTAATGACTCTCGCAACATTTACAAAGGTTTTAACAAAGTCATAGCCAATATTAGCATTTTGTAAACTAAATGGCACAAATTGGAATCATGGGAGTTTGATTTACGATCCGTTGCTGGAATGTCTTACAGTTAAAAGTTGGTAAATTAATTGCTATCTCACATGTCTAATTATAGGTGTCCACCTCAAATTACATTAATTAATATCTATAGGTTACTGGATATAGCAACCAGAACTAATCAATTACATGTACCTGTCTGGTTTTTTAATGATCATATTTGTCAAAATATCACTGGCTTACACAACAATGGGACAAAGAATAATGATTTTTTATTTATTTATTTTTGTGCATAATTCAGATATGCCAATATCCCATTATCAAAATCTAAAGGAGACATACTGTCCGAAATAATAAATATATCTTATTGATGATTCCTATATGGGCATAGATTTATTCATTTGAATTAGTTAAATTATATCGTTCAGTAACTTTTCAGGTTGAATAGTATTGTACATAGATTCCATTTACAACAACAGCAAACATCCTCCTTCTCCATGCATTTGAGGCAGAATTGAACCAGTTTTCTTTTCCAGTTGAAAGTGTTATTCTGACTGTACCTGCATCTCCACTGAGACCTCGGTCTCCTTGACCACTTCACCTCATGTTTGCAGGCATCAATTTCTGTGTTACACAAGCTGGTGCCTGATCATAGCAATCAGGTGTCCCAAGAGCACCGATCTAGTGGTCAGAATAACACTGTCGAGTCCTTTAGCCACCAGCAGATGGCAGTCCTGGGCTGTTTTCACTAATAACCTTAAAACCTTTGCCTTCAAGCCATAACGTCTTGGCTCACTAATGCCTTTAGAGTGTTCAGATGTGCTATCAACACACAAAACGTACATTTGTTGAAAAATGTGTCCTAGAAGCAGCCACGGTAAAACGTAATCTAATATAAAATAATTTGGTCGTTTCTGAGTAGGCTACATCTCAGAAATGGGTTTTAAAGTAGCCTACTGCTGTTGCTGTAAGATACAGCTAACAGTGCAGATATATCCATATTAAGTTTTTCTATGTTTGTATGTATTTATTATGCACTTAAACTGTCTTTTTTGTTGTTGTTTTTGTATTATTATTTATATCTTTCACCCCATTAAATTCTAACACTTCTTTTTGTCCTACGTCTTAAAGCATTGAGCCAGGTTTCTGGTATAATGCCTGGAGTAAACAAAGTCCCTTTTCATGACGCACTCTGGGCAACTGACCCATTTTCACCTCATGTTATTAAAATAAATAAATAAAATTATCTGTGCATGGAAAAAAGTCTCATATAGACGTAAATGTAAATGGGTATGTCCAGCTACATCTTATTCAAATCAACAGATGAACTCAAACTTCACATTCTCTGCTTGTGTTTCTTCCACAATTAACTTTTTCCTCCTACGATTCCTCACTCTTTTTTAATGGAATATGTAGGGCTGTGGTTTTCACACACACACACACACACACACACACACACACACACACACACACACACACACACACACACACAAATAATAATAATAAAAAAATAAATTGTGCAGAGAGGGGTCAAGACTGGTATTAATCAGAACAGATGCAGATCTAGGTAAGTCCCTGGAGCGCGCTGGTATCTGCAGCACAGCGGTGAGAGCGCAGAGTAAAGGAGACCAGACATAAGGAGGAACTTTCTAACCGACTCACAGCAGGCCAGTTACAATTAATTTACCTTTACCAAAAGGCCCTGGCACTTCAAAACGATTATCATCCTGTGCCATCAAACCCCAAAACATGCTTGCTGTGATGTTAAATCTGGAACTGCAGTACAACACCTTACATCCATCAAAAATGCCAACTGTTGAATGAAGGCAGCATTTCAATTCCAGTCAAACGGATCATATCTACATGTCTCAAATCTGCATTATGGGTGGCATGTTAATCAATTCACTTTCATTGTAGTCGTCAAAACACGACCTTGCATCCACCAACAGGATCTTTTAATGATACCATAACATTGCTTTCATTGTTAGAAAAAAAGTATATTCATATATATATATATATATCTGTTTAAAGTCTTAAAAAAACTCAAAGAAAAAAGGAAGCAGGGGTAAACTGCAACCAGACAGGCTGGTCCTTTATCTAAATGGAATCAGTCACCCAGCGATATTAAACGGTAAATGGACATGCTAGAATTGTGAACTTTATAGCACTGTGGCTGAAATAGCCTGCCAACGTACCTTAGTGAGCCGCGTTCGTATTTATTTATTCTTCTCTACCCAGAAACACTTCTGACGTTCCTGGGGAGTGGACTCTTCCTGCAATCAAAGGCCATCCCCAATGCTGTTCAAAAGATGGATGGTCCCGGGGGTGGGATCTTCATGAAAGGTAAAATCAAAAACACAATGGGCCGTCCAGCTGCCCAGCCAGGCCTCAAGAGGAAGAGGAAAGGCTGCTGATCTTTGTGGGGGAAAAGTTGACAGGTTTCATTTGTCAGGTCTGCTCAAGCTGCCCTGCCCTGCTCTGACCTGCCTTGACCTGGCACTCTAGATGTTTCTTTGCTGGAAATGTGCCTGTACCTTTTCAGGATCCCAATACACTAACTACAGTTTATGTCAGAGGATTTTAACCTGTAAATGAAATATCTGTATTTTTATTTATGACATGATCTTGTAGATGATTGTGGAATATGTTTCATTATTATTATTATTATTATTATTATTATTATTATTATTATTAATTATTACACAAAATGTAATATTCATTGAAAAAAAAGTGATTTTTTTTTTATATATAAATCATTTAATTGCAACAATGGCTTAAACTGATCAAAAGTGACAGTAAACGTTTATGTAAAAAAATATTTATATTTAATGTATATATATATATATATTGTACTGTTTGTGTTTGATCAAGTTAATTCAGTCTTCTTGAGCATTAGAGACATTTTTATTTTTATTTTATTTTATGCAAATAAAATGCTTTGGCTTTTACCCTTATATATATTTTTTTTTTTTATGTAAACATTGCTTGGATATTCCAGAATCCATTATTTCCTTTCTAATTGCAAGTCTTCTAAACCCTGAGACTTAAAATTACCCTGAAGCTATGACACACCTGCTGTGTTCCCAGAATTGAGTTTTTGTTGGAAAACAGTTTTGAAATGTTACAGTTGGCTCTAAATCTATAACTGTCCCTGTGGAAAAGGTGCCCTTGAGAAACAGGTGATTTGTTAATGCTGACATCAGCCAGAGAAAAAAGATATCTGCAGATCCTTTGTGAAAGGGGTTGTATGTGAACTTTTGTTAAACTGTGCATTCAGTTTACTTAATTTGCAAACTTGCACAACTATGTAGGTGCATGACTGACAGTGCCTCATGATTATTAACGGTTGTTTCTGCTAAAATGTTAATATTATTGAAGTAATCTCTTTTGACCAGGACACAATTAATTTAATTTTATCATGTAATATATAGCATATACTCAAGCCTATGCTAATTTTATAAGGGCTCTTCAATTCACAAAAGACTGCCATCTCACATTGATTGGAGCATCTGATGCAAATTGTGGTCTTCATAGAGCTCAGTAACCTACAGTTCACATTCTTTTCCAATAAGTATGCATGTTGAATTAATTTCTTCAATAAAGACATGACATTAAGTTGTTACTGTGTACTCTGTATCCTGTATAATTAATTCAGAACAAAAATCAGCTGATTTTTTATATCAAGTTAATGTAGCACCAAGGGATTTACAAACCAGCAGTAAACTAAAAATAAGACATTACAGCCTGATCCCAATGGATAATGGATTAAGTTCATATTATGCCGTAGGGGAACTGTTTTAAATTGTATGGGTCATTAGAAAACTATAGCCTACCTGTGCTTCAGAGAACCCAGGACAGTTTTAAAAGGAATACACTGACTGAAGAACCTGTAATGTATCCGCAAACCTGTTTTATTCTACAAAGAACCACGTAGTCAATGAAATAACAGCGAGAAACGGTCTTAGATATGACATATCTAAGAACCAGCAAATCTACAAAAGTACAGAATGTGATCTGTCACACAAACAGCACACAGTCAGAAAACTGGGAGCATAAATGTACTTCTGATTTCTTTGCATTCAAGGAGAAACTGGAGGACTCTCGTTTTCCTCATAAATATGTATGCGTCTGGGCTATGGGGATGTCATTGAATATCCCTGTTTTCTGACCTCTTTAGCTATTGTTAATCCACCAAAATGCTAGACCCATTTCACAAAGGTGTACAAGCCCTGCCCATTTCCCTGGAGCTTCAACCAAGATTGGAAGTTTAGCACCAAGAATGGCTGTCTGATATGACAAAGTACAGAACATCAAGCATTATTTATGTTTTTATTGCTTAAATAGTGCTTCCTAACTCTGCCCATTATTTATTTTATTAATTTTATTTTATTTTTTTATATGAAATACATACAAATAAAATATGTTGCATATACCGACAATTTTGCCTGATTCACCTACAAATGTGCAGAGTAGCACAGCTTCCAGACATAATCTGATTAAAACACCTCTGGGTTTTTCAACAGTACACTGGATGTAGTGGACCGAAACGCAAACAAAAAACTAATATTATTTCATTTTTATTAATTCAATGGTTTATGTGTTTGGGATATTTTTTTTTTCTTTTTTTTTTCTTACTTGTTTATTTTAAACAAGAGCATCTTTAAAAATGCTATACAAATTAAAACATTTTATATAAACATTTTCAATATAAACATGGACAATGCAACAGAAGCAATATTATTACATTACGGTTTGGTTCAGTTAATCTGTGTACATCCAGTAAAAGGACCAAGAAAATTAACATTTGCTAAGCAAAGATATTCCATTGTTTGACATAAAAATTACAACATATTCATGATTACAACTCCCTATGGCTTTAAACTCCTGGGTGAAATAACTGCATATCAAATCTCCAATATAGAAGGGCACCTACTGTGCTTTCAGAACTGATGAAAGGTTACCGGTCAAAAAAGTAGCTTAATTAACGTCTCTGGCTTGCAATTGGGAATTCATCTGTCACTTACATTAGCGATTGAGGTTTACAGTTTGTCAATCACCTATGTTCCCACTGAGCAAACACACAATGTATGAACCACCTATTTGACCTCATCATCAATAGCCGCCCAGCATGCCCTTTTCCAACAAAACATATTGCCAAATGAACATCAGAATGAAACAGTCTGCTGTAGCCTTTGAACATGTCAGTGCAACAGACAAAAGGTGATCTGGCTTCAAAGTTCTCAGCTTGTGAAAGGCATCTGAATTGTGCCCCACATACACAATACAAATCATCTTCTCTGTCATTTCCTGTCAGTGAAGGCTCCACTAGAAATAGAAAGAGCATCGCACTGGCTGAACTGTCCAGAGGTCTCATAATGCTTTCTAAATTCAAATTCCTCACTGGACTAGTAAGGCTTGCAGGGGGATGGAAAGAACTGGTCGTCAGGCTCAATACATAACCCTGATCCCATTAGAGACAGACCCACAAAATTGAAGAGAGGTATTATGAGGTCTTAGCGCAAGACAGCAACCAGAGGATTGTTTGATGGAGGTCAGAGAGGCTCTCCCATGCTGCTGAAGCACTCTTTTTGTTTGAACCCCTCAAACAGATTTGCTCTAGGCAAAATGTATCATTTCCAGATCTGAACCCACTGAGACATGAACTGCACTGAAGCAGGTGACTGATCCGGTTCTGCTGTTAGTCTTTTGGGTAATACTGCATGCATGAAAACACTGGTCTGTCCATGATACAGTGGAACAAAGTCTCTTCTGTAGCCCTTGGCCACTTTTAATCTGCAAACCCTCAGCAGCCCCAGTCGTATCAGAGGTGTATAATTAGCCTCCTGCTTCCTGTCCCAGACACCATGGTTTAGAGTTGACTATTTCTACCTGCTTTATTGATTGTTAGCTTTTGCATTGTTTTGTCTGTAAAATCATAAATGAAAATTCCAATAGAGCTTGTAAAACCAAAAATATGTGGCTTTTTTATGCAAAGATTTAATATAAATTACTAGTTAACAGTGTTTCAGTGATTTCTGAATTTAGTTGAAAAAGAGTAAAACAGTTGCATTAATAAATAATAAATATTCTCAGTCAGACCATTTATCCTGTTGTATATTAAATGCCCTTTTTTAACATGCATTCAAAGTCCTTCAATTATCCATCATTGTGTTCATTCAAAAGTCAAAATCAATGGGGTAAAAAAAATATAAACGGTGAAAGCCAGGATCCAGCATATGTTCATAAAATCATAAACATGGTTCCACATTGGCTACGTTTACATGCAGCCAAATAATCCACGTGTAATCAGATTGATGGCTCAATCGGACTGAAAAACATTCATATAAACACCTTAATTGATCCGGTTGAAATTTCGATCGGATTGAAGGGGGTGGTTTATTCCTCTTCTTATTCGATTGAGCGTGCATGTAAACACTTGATCGGAATGAACCACGAAACTGAAAGGACTGCGCATGTGCAACGACACAGAAATAACGTAATGACGTATGACGCACAGAACAAGCGGCTCTTCCTTTTGAATAAAGTGTTTTATAAATGCGTGTCCTGTCATTATAAAACTCTCCTTTCACTCTGCAACTGTGAAATGAGCAGGACAACCTTGTTTTGGAAACTCATCCACAGGCAACCTGGTTTGGGCGCAAGGAGGGGCTTTTTTTTTCGTGATAAATATGAGCAGCACAGCACAGCAAAGCGGTTTATATGTATATTTATCGATAAACGGGTAATTATTAAAACAAATAAAGAAACCTTGTAGGATAGTGGTTATTATCTGCAAACAGTGAGGAACTCTATATTATCTATGTCACTTTCACTTTTCACTTTCACAATTTGAGCAGTGTGCAAATGTTAAAAAATCTATTCCGATTTGTAGCTTGTGACATATAAACCCACACATCAACCCGATCACTTTATTTAGTGTTCATGTAAACATTACAATCAGATTTATCAATCATAATGAATTCATTCTGATTAAACCAAAAAGTGTGAATGTAAACATAGCCAGTGTTTTAGTGTACATGCAAGACAATAAAGCATAACAAGGAGAGAAAATAAGATGTGAAATTAATGGCATTTACATCAAACATTAATAGGTTTTTTTTGTTATGCTATGTAAAACAGCAGTAAAACTGTACTATCAATCTGTAACACCACAATCATTTGAGGTTCTCAAGCACCTTCGGCCCATTCACATGCCCAACTTATTTGAAGTATTTCAAGCATACTCTCCTATCATACTTTTAATTAATTCTATAAATCATTATTAATAACCTTTAAAGCATCCCATCTGCATGTCTGTAATCACCATAGTCAATCTTTGGTGTCAGTTTTGATTGCCAATCCATGTCCTCCTCTAATTGACCTTGTCCATTGAGGAAAGAGGAAAGTGAATTGCCTTCCATCTGATAGTCGATTTATTCCTGTGCTGAATGATGAGTGCTTAGATTTAGTTATGAAAAGTTTAATTAAATCAGGTCTCTTTGAGAGGCAGAATGAAATGCCAGGTGCAGGTGAGCATGGGGTTAAACCATGATTGTATATTATGTGACGATGTGATATTATCGAGCATCACGTTAGTTCAGTCAGACCACGTTAGTCACGCTTGCATCAGCTGACAGTCAGCTGTTCTTGACGTGTACCAATCCAGTCTTGACACCTATTACCTGCGGTCTATTTAAATTCCCATTCTTCAACGTCTCTTCCATTGCATCGCTCCTTGCAATTAACTGATCGCATCGCTGCTTGCAAACCAAACTGTTGCAGTTGGTTTCAGAACATCTGAAATCTAAGATAAGTGAATGCTATTTTAATCCATATCGCTGTGTAAGTTGCCTGGTGGTTAACATTGTTTTGCATCAGTTGCAGGAACGAATATTAAGCATGTTTGCAGCAGCATTTATATGTCTGTGTTCACACACCTGGAACAATACGCAGCTAGAGCATGCAATCGCTCTAAAAGGACACGCCGATAAGGCCATTAGAACAGGGTTAAATGAGACCAGCATTCTCGTGTAAGAGTTTCAACGGGGGCTCGCTGTATTAGCGGCAAAATCTCAATGTCACTGGTGTTTATTTCTAAAGTTGATTTCACATTAGCTGTGTGAGTGTTTTCAGATGCACGCAGCTTCAAAAGTACGCATCTATTGCTCTGTGGCTTCTATACATAGGCTTACAAGAACGTGATCTCAATAGCCACGTTTACATGTATTTTATTTTTTCATTCAGATTTAAAAATTCGGTGGACTGTTATCTTATCTGATATGGTGTTTACATGTGGTCGTGCTTTCGATTTGGGACATACTAAGTGGCCTACGATGATATGCAAATTACCAGAAAAAAAATGCCTGCGGTTGCATTAATATTTTTAATAACTGCTCGCTCTCGCTTGGAATTAAGACTAATATTCGAACCTTAATCTGATCGCCGAAGCGAGGGAAACCTCCCCCACATTAGGCACTGTTTCTAAATTACACCAAACTGCCAAAAAAGTGTGAAGCAGCCCTACGCACTGCATCCACCAGCTGCACGCATGAGCAGAGTCTCCCACACAGCGCTGTGTTTGCGGATCAAAGTGATAAACCGCTTCCAGGGCAGCAATAAAGTGTAGCAAGTGTTTTTGTGTTCTCGGCATCTCAGTGATGAATGTTTTATAAACCAGACCAGGTTGATGCAGGATTTGCACATCATTTGCTATTAAAATATGGTAAAAGACCCCATTCAGGTAAGTACAACTCAAATTCTGGCCATTCAAATTGCATCAGTTGTGTTGGGGAGTTTTGACATATGGTTGTTTTGGGGGTTTGTCTTGCTGCTCTCGCCGCTCTGTCCAAGCATGGCTGCATGGACAGGTGTGTGGAGTGTTGCCCAGAACATAACCAAACCGCCAACACTAACTGTATGCAATTATAATTGTCATAAATATACTTGACGGAAGTGGTCCTGATTGAAATCGAAAATCGCGTTAGTTCAGTCAGGCCACGTTAGTCACGCTTGCATGAGCTGACAGTCAGCTGTTCCTGACGTCTATTTAAATTCCCATTCTTCAGTGTCTCTTCCATTGCATCGCTGCTTGCAATTAACTCCCTCCTCCAACCCCAACTCCACCAACTGGAAGCAGTCTCTATCAAATTTGTTTACAACTCACGTAATTGTGAATTGTAACTATATCATACCTGTAAAGTATCCCGTTTTGGCCGGGAAAGTCACGTACTTTACCCTTCTTTCGCGCCGGGGGGTGTGAGGTCAGATGACAAGAGTTATATCGCGGGAAAAACAACAACAACAAAAGAAAAAACAGAGATGGTTGATGGATGCTACGAAAGAGAGTGAAGGCACACCTGCCAAAAAAAAACAAAACCCATGTGTAAATACCGTTATAAATTGGACAGTGAATTTACTTTTCTGAAGAGGAGCAGGGTGGGGGACAGTAAAGCGTTTTGTAAATGTTTTAACTTTAGTATTTCACACGGGGGAAGGAATGATGTATGTCAGCATGAGAAATCCGCCAAGCACAAGCGCGGGCTAGAGGCACAAAAACATTCCCAGGCAATGTCAGCATTCGTGACGAGAAATGCCACCGAGGCAAACCAGGTCATAAGTGCAGAGGTAAAAATGGCAATGCTGTGTGCCAAAAACAACATTCCTTTCTCCTTCCACGACGACTTCAACAAGTGTGTAGCTGACATGTTCCCGGACTCTGCTATTGCACAAAAAACTAAGGCTACACAAATCATCAAAGGTAAGTAAAACGTTATTGTGGCGAGTGGGGCGGGGCTCAGAGGCGTGGGAACGAGGAGTGAGGCCAGGTGTAGTGATTGGAGATGAGCTGCATCTGCGCCCCACCGCTGGTCTCGAGTCCCACGTAGGAGATGGAAGGATATAAAACTGGAGCGACGATAGTGAAGGACGAGAGAGGACCAGGCCTGGGCAATATTTTATGTTTGCTTTTTATTTTGTGCGCACCAGTCGTCCGTGAGGGGCTGGTGCGCTGTTTTGTGTTTATTTTTGAATTATTAAAATGTTTTGATTGTCCGCCGGTTCCCGCCTCCTACTTCCCGATGAATAGGAAGTTTTTATCATTACAGTGGTGCCGAAAACCCGGGAGAAGGAGGGACGCGCTGCTGAAGATCCCTCGCCGCTGTGGTGAATCCGCGGTGCCATCGAGCTGGCGATGAAGTGTGCAACCATGGACGCTCGAGGCGGTGGGCTGGAGTGAGTTGCCGGGCGTGATGTGGAGGGGCGGTTGCCGTCCATGAGGGAGCGGAGGAGTCGGCACCGTCCGCCAGGGGGCCGGAGCCTGCTGCCATCCGCCGGAACGGGGGACTCCTGCCAGCTGACCAAAACCGGAGGAGCCGTCGCCATCCACCGGGTGGCGGAGGAGTGTTGTGCCGTCCGCCGAGGGCTGTCCAGTGCCACCGCCAGGCACCGCGGAGGAGTTCACCCAGCTAGTGGAGGGCCGATAAAGCAGTGCGTCTGGGAACCGGAATTTTTTTTTTCCTCTCTCCCCTCTTTCGTCTCTGTCGCTCATCCTTCCACCTCCTTTTCTCTCGCCTCGTCTGTCCTACCCCCAGGTTCCCGCAGTTCCCCGTGAGCGGTCTCCCTCGGAGGGACGGGGGGGGGGAGTAGAGAGCAGTCTCGAGGGGCGATGGGGGTATGTGGCGAGTGGGGCGGGGCCGAGAGGTGTGGGAACGAGGAGTGAGGCCAGGTGTAGTAATTGGAGATGAGCTGCACCTGCGCCCCACCACCGGTCCCGAGTCCCACGTAGGAGATGGAAGGATATAAAACTGGATCGATGATAGTGAAGGACGAGAGAGGACCAGGCCTGGGCAATATTTTAAGTTTGCTTTTTATTTTGTGCGCACCATTCGTCCGTGAGGGGCTGGTGCGCTGTTTTGTGTTTATTTTTGAATTATTAAAATGTTTTGATTGTCTGCCGGTTCCCGCCTCCTTCTTCCCGATGAATAGGAAGTTTTTATCATTACTGTTATAAAATGGTTTTTAAATCTGTTTGAATATTCTAACATTTGAGCATTAACAACCCATGACATGCATGTTGTAGGCTAACTTACTAGCTAATTACTAGACACTCAACAGGTGCCATAGCAGCAGAAAAGCAGAATTAGAGGAAGAGTTGGCCAAAACATGCCGATCTCAGCCTTTTTCACTGATGTGTGACGAATCGCATAACAGAAAAAACAGACAAAGTATTTGTCATCCTTACTAGACTCTATGATGAGGACACTCTGCAGGTCACTACAAGATTCCTGGAGATGCCTATGTAGGAAATGTAGGAAATGCAGAAAATCTTTATGTAAAGCTTAATGAAGCATTAAGGTAAGGGGAACTGCACTGTGTTCTTGACATGTTACGTAGATTGCATTTAATTGCAACCTTAATTTTTTTCTGAGACGTTTTTTGGAATTTATTCCTGTTTCCAATAGAAAAAGAAGCATCCCATTGGATAACTTGATTGCCTTTAACTCTGATAATGCGAGTGTTATGAAAGGCCGCCATAACTTAGTCATCATCAGCAGACTGAAGACCAGCCAGCCCCACTTCCAGGACCTTGGCTGCATCTGCCACCTGGTACAGCTGGCCACTGGCTGTGGCATCAGAGCAGCCCAAGTCCCAGTGGAAGACATCCTGGTGGGGATATACACCCACTTTGATAAAAGGTGAATTAATACATATAGGCCTGCTATTTCTCTAGCTTAATGCTGTGTTTGTGTGTTACAATGTTACAACACACACAAACACACTCACTCACTCGCAATTCCAACCACTAACAGAGTAATTTTCTATTTCTCAGTGCAAAAATAATTTGTTAACAGTCATGAAGAGGTGGAGAGGAGTGTTAAAGTGCGTGATCTGGCAAGCCATCTGCGTGATCCAGTCGTGAAGACCTACTTCCTGTTCCTGAGTGCTGCCCTTAAGCCTTTATCTGAATTTAACATTGCCTTCCAGGTGGGTGTCAATGATATTGAATGAATGAGTGAATAATAGTATATAATTAAATTTCAATCAAGACCACTTCCGTCAAGTATATTTAATGACAATTATAATTGCATACAGTTAGTGTTGGCGGTATGGTTATGTTCTGGGCAACACTCCACATGCATGTCCATGCAGCCATGCTAGGACAGAGCGGGGAAAGCAGCAAGACAAACCCCCTTGGGGTACAGAACAGAACCATTATAAGCATACATAATTACAATTCGAAATTACATGAGTTGTAAACAAAATGTCAGAGGGACTGCTTCCAATGAAGACACTGTAAAGAAAGAACAAGTTACATAAGATTACAGGTTCAGTTGGTGGAGTTGGGGTTGGAGGAGGGAGTTAATTGCAAGCAGCAATGCGATGGAGAGACACTGAATAATGGGAATTTAAATAGACCGCAGGTGATAGGTGTCGAGACTGGATTGGTACACGTCAGGAACAGCTGACTGTCAGCTGATGCAAGCATGACTAACATGACCTGACTGAACTAACGCGATGCTCAATGTTTGTGCTTATTGTAGCATTCGTATTTCACTTTTATTTTGATGTGACCATTGATATTATCTGCAGTCAGAGGGAGTACAATTTCACAGACTTGAAGAGGAGATGTGCAGGCTGATAATGAGGATCCTGAGCTACCTCATACCAGCCAGGGCAATCATGGGTGTACCTCTCAGGGAGGTGGAGGAGGACATCAGTTGGCTGATGAAGATATCTTTATCGGAGCAGACACAAAGACATTCATGAGAAGCGCTGAGCTCCCTGTTGTCAGCCGAGAAGAAAATCTTTCAGTAATATATCTTTATATTACCCAGTAGTTATATTATAATATCATCTTTTGACAGTATGAGATTATAGGCTGTAGTGTGCGGTTCTAATGAGGAAGTTCTTAAGAAGATGTTCTCCTCCTTTCCCCTCGACCATCCACTCCTTAGGGACCTAAAGGTGCTGGACCCTGCAGCTCGTCTTAACATAACTCCAGGGACAGGTAGATAATAGAAACAGTTTCCAAAAGGCTTTATGCCCAGCTCCACTAGTTACCATAGCAACCACCCTAGCAATGGACAGACACACCTGGATTAATCACAGGGTTCGTAGGGGTGCTTGAAATCCTTGAAAGGGCTTGAATTTTGATGTTTCGTTTTCAAGGTTCGATAAGTGCTTAAATTTTGGATAAAATGCTTGAAAAGTGCTTGAATTTGATCCTGGAAAAGGTGTGCAAACCCTGTAATCAGTTTGTCCAATAGTGTAAGACAGGAAATAAAGGAGCTGGCTTAAGTTCAGGAAGTGGTGCAGCTGTGCATAAAGCCTATTGATGTTAGGCAAGGCAACGCAATTTTATTTGTATAGCCGATTTTTACAAACAATTTGTCTCAAAGGGCTACATTATACCAATATCCTCTGAGGACAGTTCCCCATTGATAACCAAACACATAATTGGCACAGTAGCCTATACATGATATTGTTTAGATCTGCAATGTTCAGTCAAACACTTGTTTTACTTTACAGTGGAAAGGCTAGGGGCCCTGTTCCCTCAGTTGAGGCTGAAAGAGGATAAGGTGAGAGAGGCTTTCACAGATTATCAGGTGACAGATAGTAAGCAACTCCCACAAGAAGACAGAATCAACAGATTCTGGGGACTGGTAGGAAAGGAAAGTGAGCTGCCAAAACTTATGAAGGCTTTACTATGCATTCCCCATAGTAATGCAAGTTCAGAATGGGTGTTTAGCATGGTACGAAAGATTGTTACAGAGAATAGGATGAGGTTAGACAACAGAACTGTTTGCGCTCTACTTTCATGTAAAATGAACCACTCTGGCCCAACCCACAAATACACTCCTTCCAAAACTGCTTTAAAGAATGCAAAGTCTGAAACAAATTTATACAACAACTCACTACAAGAGTAAAAGAAAAGTTATGTGAAATAAAAAGAAAAACTGTAAAAGAAATGCAATATGAAATGAAAATAATGTGTGGAATGAAAATAAAATGTAAATGTAAAGACAAGCAATGTTGAATTAACAGAAAATATGCAAATAAGCCTTTAAATAAATGCTCTTCATATATATCCTTTTGTGTTTTCATTTGGGCTATAACACCTGTCTTAAAATGTAAGGGATATTGGAGCTTGGTTGGGGTGGTGGGACTGCTCGCGGTGGGCGCCGGGAAATTTCGCTTATTTTCAATATATCCATAACTTGACAGTTATGAACTATATATGCTTATAATGGTTCTGTTCTGTGCCCCGGGGGGGTTGTCTCGCTGCTCTCCCCGCTCTGTCCAAGCATCGCTGCATGGACAGGCGTGTGGAGTGTTGCCCAGAACATTACCATACCCGCGCCAACACTAACTGTATGCAATATAATTGTCATAAATATACTTGACGGAAGTGGTCCTGATTGAAATTTATATTTTCATATTAATTTAATTTAGTTTTCAAAGAAGTTGCAGTTAGAAAAATGAAAGCATAATTCTGCCAACAAGGAAGCTTATTGTCCATCAGTGGCTTTAGTTTTGTTAACATTCCATCACAGATTTACATTAAGGTTTAGAGCTTATGTCCATTTGTTGAGAAAATATTTTAATATTAACCAGAACCATGCAACTGAAGTTGAATGGTATTTCCTCAACTCTAACAGGTACCAAGAGATCTACCATCCAGGTACAAGTCTCAACCATGTTAAAAGTTGAGTAAAAGTTTCCCTCATCCCATACATCCCTGGAACATTTTCTAGTTTTCCATTTTTCGCTTTCATACAGTGCATGTCCATGAAAAATAAAGTCAGTTTAGGCTGTGAGATAAAGGCAGAATCTTCCAAACAGATTGTCACCAACATTACTGGAACTTGGGCTGCATCAAAGTACTTTGGGAACGCTTTGTGCGTGACCACACTCTGAATCACATGTCTAATCAGTCCAATGGAAGGGTGAGACGTCATGGGCAGGTGACTTCATTGACCAGGAAGCTTAAAAGCAAGTTTGGTGGAGCTGGCATCAGCTATCTGCCATTCAGCAAAGCGCTCTTTGTGTTTGTCAGTCCAAAAATTTGTGTTTGTTAGTCTTATTTAGTGTTGTCTGTCTAAAGAAACAAGCTACACTATGTCTAAAGCTTAGAGAAAGTCTAAGCATTTAGAGGGTGAGAGCATTATAGACTGTGTGTTCCTCCCTGCCCATGTTTAATCATGGATGGGGATACACAGAGACTGTGCATGGTTGGAAGCGGAGCACACAGAGTCGGCTTTTGTTGGGGCCGACTGCCTGCATTGCAAGCTTCTTCCATTGCTTACACTTCACTCCCGGAAGGCTCTCTATAAGGAGGGAGTCTTCGCCAGCATTCCTCGAGGTGCTGGTCCCACTTCTGCCGATGCGGAGCGGTAGCTGGAGATCTCTTCCTTACTCGCCAGATCTACCTCCCGATCTCTGGGTTTGGAATCCCACTCAGTGGCTATTCCTCCTGGGGTGAGGGCTCCACGCTCTGCCGGTCTTCCTCCGAGGAAAGCATCGATGAGGTTTCACCCCCTCAATCGCCCCAGTATGAGGAGCTTTAGTGGAGGTGCTTCCTTGCACAGTGGCCAAGTTAAAAATTTATTGGCCTGCCAAGAAGCAGGCCAAGCTTCAGCAAAGCAAGTTAGATGAACGCTTTCTGTCACCACCTCCATGCTGGAGCCTGCCATTTTCCCTATCTCTGCACCAAGGTGTCGAGGTCGTTGGCCAGGCATATAAAGTGTGACCTATAATTCCATATATAATTCCATGTGTTAATTCATAGTTCTGATGCCTTCAGCGTGAATCTACAAATTTCATAGTCATGAAAATAAAGAAAACTCTTTGAATGAGAAGGTGTGTCCAAACTTTTGGTCTGACCTGTATATATATATTAACTATTCCTCTTAAGAGTAAGAATTATACCTTTCAGGTGCTTCTCAACATCAACAATACATCTGCAAAGGTTTCCTGAGCCTTCAAAATGGTCTCTCAGTTTGGTTCACTTGGCCACACAATCATGGGAAAGACTGCTGATCTGACAGTTGTCCAGAAGACAATCATTTACACCCTACACAAGGATCCACACACATTCATTGCCAAAGAAGGTGGCTGTATCCAAGCATGTTAACAGAGAGTTGAGTTGAAGGAAAAAGTGTGGAGAAAAAAAAAAAGATAGAAAAAAAGGCACTACCAACCGAGAGAACCGCAGCCTTATGAGGATTGTCAAGTGTAATAATTTCAAGAATTTGAAGCTGGAGTCAAGGCATCAAGAACCACCACACACAGACGTGTCAAGGAATTTGGAAACAGTTATCATATTCCTCTTGTTAAGCCAGTCCTGAGGCATCTTACCTGGGCTAAGGAGAAGAAGAACTGGACTGTTGTCCAGTGGTCCAAAATCCTCTTTTCAGATGAGAGCAAGTTTTGTTTTTCATTTGGAATCCAAGGTCCTAGAGTCTGGAGGAAGGGTGGAGAGGCTCATAGCCCAAGTTGCTTGAAATTGTTGGAAACTCAGAAGCGAAGACCAGGAGACTCTTGGGTAATCTTCAGCAAAATTCTTTATTGAGAACACTCTGTGTGGCGCTGTAGTCATCAAAAGTCTAACTAGTCATTAATACATTGTAGTTTAAATACATTTCAAGGGTATGATGCACAGAGGTGGAAACAACCTAAACAAAGCATACAAATGCAATACAGGGATCAGCCTGACACTGGAAAACTCCCAGCTTTGATCTCATCAGCATAACAGTGTCATTTAAATACAGAGGTGCCTGACAGTATCACTGATACCTTCACAATATCGTAGAGACAAAGGAACAGCTGTGCCTTGAGTTTAGCAACTCAAGGCACAGCTGAGTTACACAATCAAGTGTTAAGTTTCCACAGTCTGTGATGATTTGGGATGCAATATAATCTGCTGGTGTTGGTCCATTGTGTGTTTTGACAACCAAAGTCACTGCACCCGTTTACCAAGAAATTTTGGAGCACTTCATGCTTCCTCCTGCTGATTAGCATTTGTGGATGCTGATTTCATTTTCCAGCAGGATTTGGCACCTGCATAAAATGCCAAAAGCACTAAAAGTTGGTTAAATGACCATGGTGTTGGTGTGCTTGACTGGCCCGCAAACTCACCAGACTTGAACCCTACAAAGAATCTAACAAACAAACAAACTAATAAATATTTAAAAAAAAAAATAATCAAAGCCACAAAAGAGTTTAATTGATTAAAAAATATTACTGGTAACAAGTAAACAAACTCGCTCACTCCAGGGCACAAACAAACACATCTGAAGGTGGCCAATAAGCTATAATAAGAAGCTGTCTAAAAAACATAAGCTCTATTTTGAAGCCCTCAGAGTGTTGGCATAGACACACACAAAAAAAAACTTGATGGGAATAACTGTTTCATTATTTTAGACAATGTCCCCATGACAGAGATATATCAAACTTCTTTCATTTGAGACTTGAATGTGTTAGGCGATTGTTGAGGTGTTAAAAATGATATGCAAAGCCTTGTTTTAGCCCGATGGGAAAGCCATGTATTTATCCTCAGGCATGTGGCCTGGGACTCATACAGCATGCAGCTACAATGAAGGTTTTATAACCTGGTCTAGGGAGCAACAAGATCCAAGCTCTGAATGTGAGTCCTTGGTCTGGAGAGATTTTACCAGCTGATGGAACTATGTCAGACTCATCTGAAAGGATCGGTGGTGTAAATTATTGAAATGCCCACACTGGGCTTGGGGGTGGTGGTAGGGGAAACCAGCACAAGCTTTTGCTCCAAGACTGCCATTTAGAAGAACTGGCAAAGGGTCATAAATCCTCATTACTAGCACAATATCTGACCTGTCATTCAGCTCTTAATGTGGAAGGAATTAAATTAGAGTTTGATTCTCTGTGTATTTAAATGGGATGAGCTGATTTGCATGTCAAACTATAGCAATGACAGCGGTAGCATGTGACTTATAATGGCATGTATTTTCCAGCTATCAAGCTTAGTTACACTGCTTTGAACAATTAGCTTGTTTGCTGGAAAGGCTTGGATTTACATGAGAAATTAACATATTAGTGATAATTTGCAGTTTCTTGTGCTGCCTACACTATGCTCCATATTTGACCTGCAGTGAATTTCTCAAACCTAACAAAATATTGCTATATTCATTAATATTAATTATTGGTGCAACTCACCAAGGGTACATTTATTTAATAAAAAATATAGTAAAAATCATTAAGAAATTATTTTAATATGTATATGTATATATATATATATATATATATATATATATATATATATATATATATATATATATATATATATATATATATATATATATATATATATAGCCTATAAACTCTAGACACAAGAGGAATTTTGTGCTAGATCCTTCAACTAAATTGTGCTTCATATCTAGATGAGGATACACATCAAGTTAGTAAGTGGCTGGGAATGTTATTTTATATCTCTTTCACTCTCACAATCACATAAGCTTTTATTACAACTGAAAAAGAGTGAGTGCTCAAATTCCTTTTATTTTATATATATATATATATATATTTTTTTTTTCTTTTTTTTTTTTTTTTGCATTTTTTTTTTTTTTTTTTTTTTTTGCATTTCATGATTTGTTTGTGGTTTCTTTCTCTAGAATCCTTGCACAAAGATGCAATTAACACTGATCACTGTCATGATCGCTATTATTTTCAGTTTTAGAAGTTATTTGACAATCTGCTTTTATTTCTATCCATTCCTGAAACAAACAGGTACAATTCCCAGGTAATGCATATTCTCTCTGTGAACACCCAAAGCCTTTTCCTGCATTAATAGCTCGTCAGGAGAGGGCCTGTACGAACATCAGAATTTTATCTCCAGAGGTGATGAGCATGCCAAATGAAGCCTCGACTTGGGAACAAACTTATCTTGCCAGGGATGCTCGGCGAACATTAAGTGAAACATCAGTAATGTAAAAACAAATTGGGGGGGGGGGGGGGTCGAAAACACTTTAAGAATTGCAACAATTTATCAGACCACACCATAAATCTCAAAAAGATGGGGCAGAGACAAAAATGTTGGAGAGAAAGATGGTGAGATAACGCGAGATGAGGTAACACAGAGGAACTTCCTCCTGCTGCTACTCTCCTTCCATAACAGTGGATGATAAAATTGGCTAATTTAAGTGGAAATATATGGATGTGTTGTCTCTTTGGGGTGTTTTGTAGAACATTTAGGAGCTCATCTTCACGCAAGAGCTCTTGTCTCCAGACCAAGCTGTTCTTTAGGCAAGGGTATAATTGGGCTGCTGATGACATTTATTCGTTTAACATTGGAGTTTTCCATTTAAAACGGGCACCCGTGTGATTTGGAAAAAGACAAATGAGGTTTGTTCTATGCTCGGGAGCAATGAGATCGGTGTAATAAGATGCATAAGGATCTGGAGTAAAGCATTTTGGCAATGTGTCACAAAGTTGCGGCCTATGGGAGGGGTGGGCAGGAGCAAACTCTCACTGTTGCCTCTTGTCAATTGCCTCTTGTCAATCAAATCTGTGTATATAATAATAAAGTTCAGCATTTTGGGCTTTGTGCTGAGCGAGAGTCGCTCCTCTCAGTGGAACAAGCCCAACCTGTGATTTTAAACACCTAGAAATTACTGTCATGTAACTTTTGTATATCCCATATTAATATCAGTGATAAACTAACATGGGTATTATTTGTCTGATGCACAAAGGAAACAAGCAATGTTTGGGATTGAGCAACGAGCAGGAGATAAAAGCACCAACTCCAGTCTCCATAATGCTAAAAATCGTTTCACCCACACAATAAAAGTGGAGGATATTTCAGAGCGGCGAACTTCAGGGCCTCTGCACGACCTCTGAAGGATGTTATTTTATGTTTGGATCAGGTAGAGCTGATCAGGCTTCAAAAATAACTGGATACAGCAAGTGTATAGTTTAGCCATGTGGCAGACACTTTTATCCATAACAACTTAAATTGCATTAAAAATATACATCTGATCAATTCATGCATTTCCTTGAAATCAAACCCATGATTTTGGCATTGCTAACGTTGTAATCTACTGTTTGAGCTACAGCAACAAATTAGACATTTTCAATTTGGTAACACTTTATATTAGCATTCTGTTATAAGTCATTTATAAATTATTAGTTAATAATGAACTAATCATTTACAAAACATGAATATACATTTATACATTATTAATAAGTAATACGTTACCATTTTAGTAATGTTTTATTAATTCAGTTATAAGTCACTTATAAGTTATTGGTTAATGATGAACGAATCATTTACAAAACATTACTATATGTTTGTAAATGATTAATGAGTGGTATGCTAACGATTTACAAATGTGTTGAAAGTTATCTTAAAAAAAAGTTGAAATCATGAATTAAATAAAACTGTTCATTAGATGGTTTATAAGTTATTAGTTGATACATTATTTTTCACTGCATGTATGCTAAAGCACTATTTTTAAGAAGAGTAACTCATTTGTTTTGAAGTGGATAAACATTTATAAATGCCTTAGTCAGGTGATTCCAGTGGATTGTGTTAAATCCTTTCACTCATCAGCTCAGACTTGTGTTCTGTGTGGAGTGTGTGGATCTAGTGATGAAGTGAGCCTCTCAACTGCTTTGACCTTCCACTGAAGCTCACATCAGGTTCACAGAGTTAAAACTCCAAGTGTGTCAGAGAAGACAGCTGTCTATACCCTCACCAGTCAGTACTTATTACACACTACAAAGTGTTCAACACCTGTTATAGATGATGTGTAAGCGCATAAATAAATAATTTACAATGCTTTTTGCATCCCCTAATTTAAAGTGTAAACTATTACTCACTTCTAAATGTGTTACATATCATTTGTAGACCCTTTCTTACATGTTACAAATTATTTGTATATGTAAACAAGTAATTTATAACACTTCCTGCATCCCCTAATCTAAAGTGTAAACTACTGTATCCATCACTTCTAAATGTGTTACATATCATTTTCAGATCTTCCTGTTACATGATCCATCTCATTCCATTACTTTACCCAAGCTTGAACTTAATTTTTAAA